>NW_026731743.1:367500-487500 GCF_028476545.2 Physella acuta | reverse complement strand
ACACCATATGGCCACACACACACTATATGGCCACACACACACACACCATATGGCCACACACAACACCATATAGCCACACACCCACACACCATGTGGCCACACACCCACACACCATATGGCCACGCACCCACACACCATATGGCCACACACCCACACACCATATGGCCACACACACTACTATATGGCCACACACACCACCATATGACCCCACATCCACAACCATATGGCCACAAACCTAACCGCCATAACCACCATGTGGTAACATACAGTCACCATAAGACCACATACCTAACACACCATATTGACACACAACCACCTACAGTATGGCCACACATCATGCCGCATATGGCTACACACTTACACACCATATGACTACACATCCATACACCTTTTGGCCTCAGACCCGTACACATTTTAATTATTGTTTTATTAAGTACCAGACATTCATGGTACAGCGTGAATGTACAATGTCAAAAACAAAATATGTAAGCATGCGCTTCTAATCCGAACGATCTTTTTTCCCTATTAAAATCGTAAATACAATTTTTTTTAATTGGACTTACCTATTTTAATTTTACACTGCAATTTGAAAGTAAAAGTAGTAGTACATTGTTACGCTAGTTAGTGTTTTTTTTTTCAATACTTAGCATAATACCAGCAAACTCACCAAGGAGTACTTTGTCCATCACATTCTGTATGGAACTAATGACGGAAGATTTCTCTGTGCTGTCTTGTTCTGTTCGCCTGATGACGTCACGCAGCAAAACATAGCCACCATTGGAAGAAGCCACATCAGCAATTAGGCCCAGCTGTAACAGTGATATTAACCAAGGGCAAGATGTATGCTTTACATACACAACATATGTTGTATGCACTATGTAGAGTAACATACAATTAGGTCCAGCTGTAACAGTTATTTTATGTAAGGACAGGTGTTATCCATTACATACACAACATATGTTGTATGTACTATGTAGAGTACCCTGCATTTAAATACATTGACATGCGCTAATTAATATGTATAGGCCTACTACATATGCTTCATATGTAAATTCCACTTTAGAGGCTGACGGTAATTGGGGTAAGTGAAGTAGAGTTCAACTGTTTCTGTGACATCGGCATATGAAGGGGTAGTGTGGTCAACACGATGCCCATCCGCGTTTACTTTCCTTGGGTGGTCTCAGGGAAGCTCGACGTACTTGAACCCGGATTCGAGCTCGAGACTTTGGGTTAGCAGTCGTATGCTCTACCGTTCGACAACACATTCCCTCATGCACTGTGTATAATTTAACCGTTAACTCACCGTTAGCTGAAGCAGCAAAAACGTCACCCAACTGCTCACCATTCGTCCCATTTCCACGGCTTAAACTTGAGTGAGCTGTAGGTTTATTTATAGCACAGCTAGCGCACGTGTCGCATTAAAGCCAGTTGGAGATTAATTACTACACTCTGCGTTTCACACTAAACTATTAATGACTAGCCGCTGAATTTCATCAGAATCAGCAGCATCTCTCAACGCCTATTGGCGAACGATATTTCGTCATTTCATCCTGTTTCAACAAAAACAAATTCTGACTGTTGGTATGGTAGGCCTTTTTCCTTCAACTCTTTCTCCATTGATCTTCTACGTGTTTCTTTTGGCCATCCTAAATTTTGCTCTAGCGCTGGGGTTTCCATCTGTGAGTCATTCTGGCCAATATGTATATCTCATTCTTAGCACATGGCTCTCCCATTCTCATTGTCAGTGTCTTATAGTTACTGTTGAATGGGCGTTCTTCTATTTAAATCCTCATTTCATATGATGTTCAGGGGCGGAATTATTATACCGCCATACCCCGTAATGCGGGGTGGGGGTGGGGCGGTACGGACCGATTAGTGGGTCCCACAAAAGGTTGTCTAATGTGATTAATTTAAAAATAAATTTTAACTCGTAGTGGATGCCGTTGTCTTTTTCTTTTGATAAAAACACGCTTTCATCGGAAAAATTATTTGATAAGAGAGCACAATTTTTTTGTCACCTCAGACATGTAATTCACAGCGTCGGTTTGCCTTGCGTGTTCGCTTTAGTATTGCAGTTTTCATAATCGTCTGGTGATGACACAGATTATACTGAGCTTCAATAGTAGGAATTTTTTCTTACTTGTAACCTCCTTTTTTTTTTTTTTTTTTTTTTTAAATACTTTTATTTGCAATTTAAAACAAGTACATCAACATCAAATTCTTACATAATTTCGAACATCAAATGAAAACGAAATAGTAATACAATATATTACAATATATTACAATAGTAATATTTCTTTCTTACTTGTAGCTTGCTTTCATTCATTTAAGATGGTTTACATATACATAGATGTAATACAAAACGTCTAAATATAAAGTTAAATTAAAAATTAAAAACCAACCTGAAACTGAAAATGCAAATGTGTAATAAAAATTAAATGATGATTCAAGGGATTTTTTTTTCTCGGCGTGGTGGGCTGAGGGGACGAGGGGGTGGGGGTGGGGGGAGAGGGGGAATTTGTTTTTTTTATAGTAGAGCTGAAATGAATTTGGGATTACAGAGAATTAAAATGATACAAATTTTAAGTAATCGGAAAAGTTATGTTATTACAATGAGACACGTAAAAGCAAACACTCTTCCCTTTCAAACATCTATATCTATACAGTCCTCAATTAGTTTTTTTTTTCCTTTTTATTTTTGTTTTGTTTTATTAATTCAATTGTTTTAAACATTTAAATCAGTAATAATAATTTATTTTATAGATTTTACACAGCATCAAAGACATGAACATCAATTGCATATATAATAATCAAATGGAGAAAATAAAATGGCATAAGAACTAGACTAAAATAAGGTGTGCAAACTAGGTTTCTCTTGACTGCTTAGTTTACTGTGCTTTGTCCTTAGCTGAGGCGTCAAAAGTTCACATTGCAGCCGCCCATGGACAGAAATAGAAACGACCTTGGGAGAAGTGTCTCTGCAGTACACATACTGATCCATCATTCCAAAACTTTCCATGACATAAAATTGACCCTTGGCAAAGAGGTCACGCTACCTTGAAAAATCCGCCAGTCCGGTTGAGAAAGTAAAACTATGAAATGTTTCTACACAGTCGGTTGAACTTCGAGACTATGTTGTAGCGATAATTGTGTGCTCAAAATTCATTGGAAAATAATGTTTAAGGATTTCTAATATAATTACAAAACTTATATTTATTCTGATAAAGCAGTATGTTAATTTTATAAAAATGTAACAAATAAAATAGTACTAATAATATACAATTTTTTTTATATATTTATATAATCTTTCACAACTAAATAAAAAACTTTTTATTAACTTGTTTACATAGCGTTACCTCTCTTACATAAGCAACAAATCGCCTTATAAAATCGTCTTTGGCAAAAATAATTAATGTAGGCCTACATCAGCTTTCTGTCTCCATTGTGCACGTTTCATTCACAACTCCACCCCACTTCCACCCTTTACCTCACAATAAGCAAACATAATATGAGTGGTTTATGAGTTACTAAACCGTACATCGACAACTTTCTCAAATATTTTCAGTTGTTACAATATTAGTCCGCAGATATTAATCTACGTATAGATATTGTAATCCATTGACGAATATATTCCATAAAAATAGGCAGGTAAGAATGTTCTTTATATTATTAAAATGTTTAACATCAAACTGATTGACTGAACAGTATTAAAAATGTAAACACTAATGTATTATTGAATGCAATAAAACAAATTAACTTTTGAATAAAATTGTTTTAACGTGTAAGTCTAATTACGAAGTAAAGATTAAAAACGTTTTGAATATAATGTTAAATTCCGTGATTTGCTTGAAAGTAGAATATTTTATGGTTGGGAATAAGTATAAAATGCTATAGCATTAATATATTATTTAAAGCACCTAATACGTACTTGTAAATTTTGGATTGGGAGGGGGGGGGTGTTGACCAAGAGCTTGTTGAAATAGGGGGAGGGGGGTGAGTAATGTTAAGATATGTGACAAAGAATAAATGTTCATTCAGTATTTAATGCGAAAATACAAATTTAAAACATGCACTTTAAGGCGATAAGGTGGAAAGTAAGTGGGGCGTGGGGAGGAAGGGCGGTGAGACATATCCTGTTGCTATTTATATTCTGGTCCTTTACGAAGTGATTCGTATCTTTGCAGGGGCGGAACTACCATGCCTCCATACACCGCACTGAGTTGGGGGGGGGGGGGGGGGGGGGGGGAAGGAGTTTAGGGTGCCCTATTCCGACCAAAAAGAGTTTTTTTCTTTGTCTTGCAACTTGATAGTGTTTTGTAAAAATCAAACAGGTCTACTACAGCAGTCATTGTTCTACAATACAGTAACACAAACATACACCGTTGCGTAGAAATATATTTAAAAAAAACAACATGAGCTGTAGTTATTAAATATAGCAAACGGTGATACGATTTTGATGACTATTCGCCCTTCTTTAAATAGCCTAATATGGATGCCCGTAAATCTCATTTAAACATTTTTGTACTAGATCTAAGTAAATTAAAAAAAAAAGTGTTTCCCTTAATAACTATTCAAATGAAACTTATTAAAGAATCTATATATATAAAGCAAAGTGGTCGGGTGCCCGATAGGGCACTTCCCGGCGCCGCAGGCGCGTCAAATTTGGCACGAAGGTGCCTTATGGCGATAGAACACGAGGGCCGGTGACGGTTCGGCAAAAAGTCTACGGAGAGGGGGTCAAAACTGACCTCGACTGACCGGCGCCTTATATGGGCTATATTACGAAAAAAAAATTCCTCCGACGACCCCCCTTGAAATTTTGTGAGGTGGTAGGAGAACACCTTGGGGTGTCACAAAAAACTCGGCATATCTGGGAAAACTTCGTAAAGCGGTCAAAACTGACCAGTTGTATTTCCCTATATAATCTTTGTATTTTATGGGAAAAACAGAGGGTCATTTCAACGCAGACTTTAGGGTACTTAAGCTCAGTATATCTGGCTAATTTTTTGCATGCTCCTAGGTCAATGGCTTGACCTTTAGGGAAAACTGTCGGTTACACTCAAAGCCCTCGACTAGGGCTAAAAAGTGACCGCGAGTGAAATTCTCTTTATATGAGCTCTATTACGAAAAAATATTTCCTCCGACGACCCCCCTTGAAATTTTGTGAGGTGGTAGGAGAACACCTTGGGGTGTCACAAAAAACTCGGCATATCTAGGAAAACTTCGTAAAGGGGTCAAAACTGACCAGTTGTATTTCCCTATATAATCTTTGTATTTTATGGGAAAAACAGAGGGTCATTTCAACGCAGACTTTAGGCTACTTAAACTCAGTATATCTGGCTAATTTTTTGCATGCTCCTAGGTCAATGGATTGACCTTTAGGGAAAACTGTCGGTTACACTCAAAGCCCTCGACGAGGGCTAAAAAGTGACCGCGAGTGAAATTCTCTTTATATGAGCTCTATTACGAAAAAAAAATTCCTCCGACGACCCCCCTTGATATTTTGTGAGGTGGTAGGAGAACGCCTTGGGGTGTCACAAAAAACTCGCCATGTCCGGGAAAAATCGGGAAATGGGTCAAAACTGACCAGTCGTATTTCCCTATATAATCTTTGTATTTTATGGGGAAAACAGAGGGTCATTTCAAAACGGATTTTATGGCACTTACCCTCTTTACATCTGGCTCAGTTTTGGCATGCTTACAGGTAAATGGCTTGACCTTTAGGGAAAACTGTCGGTTACACTCAAAGCCCTCGACGAGGGCTAAAACGTGACCGCGAGTGAAATTCTCTTTATATGAGCTCTATTACGAAAAAACAATTCCTCCGACGACCCCCCTTGAAATTTTGTAAGGTGGTAGGAGAACACCTTGGGGTGTCACAAAAAACTCGGCATATCTGGGAAAACTTCGTAAGGGGGTCAAAACTGACCAGTTGTATTTCCCTATATAATCTTTGTATTTTATGGGAAAAACAGAGGGTCTTTTCAACGCAGACTTTAGGGTACTTAATCTCAGTATATCAGACTAATTTTTTTGCATGCTCCTAGGTCAATGGATTGACCTTTAGGGAAAACTGTCGGTTACACTCAAAGCCCTCGACGAGGGCTAAAAAGTGACCGCGAGTGAAATTCTCTTTATATGAGCTCTATTACGAAAAAAAATTTCCTCCGACGACCCCCCTTGATATTTTGTGAGGTGGTAGAAGAACACCTAGGGGTGTCACAAAAAACTCGGCATATCTGGGAAAACTTCGTAAAGCGGTCAAAACTGACCAGTTGTATTTCCCTATATAATCTTTGTATTTTATGGGAAAAACAGAGGGTCATTTCAACGCAGACTTTAGGGTACTTAAGCTCAGTATATCTGGCTAATTTTTTGCATGCTCCTAGGTCAATGGCTTGACCTTTAGGGAAAACTGTCGGTTACACTCAAAGCCCTCGACGAGGGCTAAAAAGTGACCGCGAGTGAAATTCTCTTTATATGAGCTCTATTACGAAAAAAATTTTCCTCCGACGACCCCCCTTGATATTTTGTGAGGTGGTAGAAGAACACCTAGGGGTGTCACAAAAAGCTCGGCATATCTGGGAAAACTTTGTAAAGCTGTCAAAACTGACCAGTTGTATTTCACTAAATAATCTTTGTATTTTATGGGAAAAACAGAGGGTCATTTCAACGCAGAGTTTAGGGTACTTAAGCTCAGTATATCTGGCTAATTTTTTGCATACACTACTATAGATGACTAGGCCGTATGGAAAAACTGTTGGTCAGACTCAAAGCCCTCAACGAGGGCTAAAAGATGATCTTGAGTGAAATTCTCCTTATATGAGATATATATATATAAATAAATTGACGAACGATCCCCTTAATATTATGTGACGTCGTAGACCGACCCTGGAGGCTAACAAAAAAACTTTAATCCCGTCGGAAACAGCCATTTTAGTTGTTAAATATGTTCATATACCGTAATTTCTTATATAAGCATAGCAACTGTTTGTAAAAAAAAAAAAAAAAAGACATACGTCATACGTTCAGTTTTGAAGGGAGGTAACGTTTTTTAAATTATTATTTTTCAAATAATTGTATACTATTTTAAACAGAAACAGAAAATGACGAAGTATAGCATTTGTTTTAGTACAAAATTAAGTTGTTAATTTAGTTACGTATCCCAATTAAATAAATAAATAAATTTCAAAAGGCAGTGTAATAAAAACTATGAGATGTACTGTTCATGGAAGCTGTGTAGTTCTAATTCCATTTTACTTATAAATTGCGTACTTTCCGATGTTTCTCTGAGAACGGTATTTAAATGACAAACTAAAACATTTTTTTTCTAAAGTTAGCATTACTGTTTAAATTAAAGCACTCAACACCAAATCCATCGCTAAATAATTAAGTATTCAAATTCTCAAATGTTATTTAAAAACCTAAGCGAAGCTAGGCAGTATGCCTAGTGACATATATATGACAAGGAATGCATTCAAAATTAATAATAGAAAGACAAAAAATCATAAAAAATAAAGGCAAGAAACTATTACACACAGCAAGCTGAGTTTCTAAATTCTTTGACCGGCTATCCAAAAATAAACCGGAAGTGATCTCCCCTAAACTTTCTCGAATATTCTTATATGAAACTACAGGGAATGGCAACTCGGGATATAGACTTGACTTTTAATCCATTTTAAACACTTAAACTTTTTAAAATAGAATAAAATCTCGTAGAAAAAAGAAATGCACGCCAAGTGAACGTCGTATAAAATGTGCAAAATAGTGCGGAATATTATTAGTACTTTATAAATTCACATGCGTTTTTTTTTTGAGAAATATAGAAAATAGCGTGAATTACTACTTCCATTCGACGGAAATTACTCAAAATTTTAAAGCAGGCAGAAAATCAGATCTTTTACTTACGTATCAAATTTCATTTATCTATCTGAAATAGTACTCAAGTTATAGGCTTTTGAAAAATTCAAAGTAGAAAAACTTCCACTTCCGGTTATCGGAAATCGCTCAAAAGTTAATGCTGATCTACGACTTTGGTATAATACTTATATATGTAGATTCATCAACCAAGCTGTAACGGTACTCAAGTTATCGTGTTTACACACACACACACAGACATACGGACAGAATTAGATAGTCCAGTTTTTCCGACTCCATTACAAGTAAAACGCCAAAAATTTTGATATATCTAAATTTATAATTTTTCCCGATTAAAATAAGTCCTCCACATCCCGGATATGATGAAGGACTGAGGAGTAAAACGGTGAAAACTGTCCAAATTTAATGTGATTTTTGTGCACGATTACAAGACTTTCTCTATACTTCGTATATACGAGAAAGTAAAGATGTTTTATAACACTTTTAAACACGAATAGTTCAGGTCCGAAATTAGTTGGGACATAATTTTGTCTGGTTTGTTTTCTCATGAAGGAGATCGATATACATTGCAATAAAATGGGTTAAATTAGCAATTTAGGAAATAGATTTATTTTAAACTTCGTGGAGCAAGTTTTATATATATATATATATATATATATATATATATATATATATATATATATATATATATATATATATATATATATATATATATATATGCGTGTGTGTTTTAGGGAACCTTGTTTCTAGTTCCGCCATTATGGCCGCAATCAACATGAGAACGAAATGAAATTTTCGGCTATTTTAAAATCTTTAGTCTAGTCTCTTTGAGTTGTAGTTAAATGCTAAATAGGAAAGCATTAGGTGTAGAAATAAGCATTTTGGCTAATGTAGTATTCATTACCCGCCCATGCCCTTTTAGGGGTCGTCCATAAATTACGTCGCACTCGTAGGTGAGGGGGATCCGTAATTTTATTACGGTGCGTGATGAATGGAGAGGGTGGGGGGGGGGGGGGGGGGGGTTAGATGGTGTGACTTCCCACATTCGCATTATAAAAACCAATGTTAAAAAAACGAGTTTTATTTCGCGTTTTAGAAAAAGGTTTTAATAAATTGTAATAGGAATTGATCAAAATACTCTATGTTGACAGAATTCTGACAAGATTTTGGAACATTATCGATATTTTAAGATAAATTAAATTGCAATTTTGAAGGGGGGGGGGGGGGTGTGCACGCTAAGGTGTGAAGTCATTTTAGGGAGGCGGAGGTGGCTTTTTGCGACGACGTGTGACGGATGGGAAAAGGTGACGTAAAAATCGTCAAAAAAGCGTAACGTTATTTACGGATGACATCTAAAACTAGTTTATAGTTTGTAGCAATGTGGTACGGAAGCTTTGGGTAAGGGAGAGAGGAGAGGCGCATTTAGGAGACCAAAAATCCGTCAGTACATTAATGATAGTGGTTTAATTAAGAAAAGCAAATACTACAGCTGTCACAAGCATAGCAATCTGTGTTTATTCCAGACTGTCTTAATTTTCCGGGAAAGCGGAAAATGGTTAAAGTAATTTCTATATAAATTGTGTTTTTCAATATTGTTCGGATTGGGGGGGGGGGAATTGTTGACATGTTAAAGATGAGAGGGCCGTGGGGGGGGGGGGGGGGCAATTAACTGTCAAATAGGTAATCCACTAAACTCATTTAAATTGTCTGAGAGGGATAGTTTTGTGTTTACGAAAAGCGTCTATGCTAAACAGGATGCTCTATCTTGGTCTCTATGGTTGCATACCACTAAACTAAGCTGTTAAACAATATACCTAAGAATGAAAAAAATATATATAACGTTCGAAAGTTTTTTGAAAATTCACTATAAAATTTAATTTTTTTATATAGCTTGCTGATAACATTCTTAGTTACTATTAGAATATAAAAAATGGTTCTTTTAATTACTATTTAATTGAAATGATGAATACGAAAAAATGACATAGAGTTAGAAAAATTATTTAAATTTTTTAAGTAGAAATACAAAAACATTTTGAAATGTCAAAGTTTTAGATTGACTTCCTTACAGTTCGGTTAGCGGCAAATTAATTATTTTCGTGAATTATTTTTAGCTGTAAATGGTGTGAACCACATTTCAAATGTTTATATTGTAATCGATATACTTAACAATCATATATATATATATATATATATATATTTATATATATATATATATATATATATATATATATATATATATATATATATATATATATATATATATATATATATATATATATATATATATATATATATATATATATATATATATATATATATATATATATATATATATATATATATATATATATATATATATATATATTTATACAGACAATTTTTTTTGCCCTGGATTTGTCTATTCCGTGCAACTTATAGCGGTTTACTAGACGATTCTCTGTGTTTGTCTTAAATTCTTGCACTGGAAAACTTATAATTTAATCTCTATCTCATATGCTGTTTTCCAACATGCCGATTCATACACGTCTTACACCTCGTCACTCCCGGGCAGCAACAAGTATCCGCCATTCCACTCTGTCTTGGGCGAGCCACTTTAATTCATGCCAGGTCTTGCCAGTAGACTGCACTTCTTCTTCTATCTCTCTCCTCCATGTTCCCATTGGTCTTCATCTCGTTCGTTTTCCAGATGAAGTCCGTTGTAGTCCTATGTTCGGGAGTCTTCTTTTGTTCATGTGTAGGACATGACCCAGCCATTGCCATCTCCTCATTCGTCCGTCTGAAACAATGTCGTTTAATCCTGTCCTTCTTCGTATTTCCTTGAGTCATTTTTTTAGGTATTAGATCAACCACCATGAAGGGAGACTTTAAAATTAGAGTCGGTAAACTTAAGGCAAGATTCTTTGAAGAAAGAAAGATGGCTAATTGATACATGAATTGTATTGTGCGTGTTAACAAGTAGTTTAATTAGTGCACGTGTTTATTTCTCTTATAGAACTAATCAAAAACAATTTGCACAACACAATTAAGTATTAATTGTCAACTGGTTTTGCGCCGTATAAGCCATTGACTCCATTTTCAGCCTACTTTTCTTTTTAGATTCGCTTCCATAGCTCTTGTCCAACCATTATTTGATTGTCCCTCCTAAAAGAGTTGCTATCCCCAGCTGTCGAGTCTCATGTGACCGAGGGTTTCAACTCGAGAATTTTCGGTTTAGAAACCTTGAGCTTTACCGACGCCGACCCCTACCTTTGGATTTGTATTACCCCATGAGAAGGTACTTAAAAGTAAAATGCAGAATATTCTCATGTAGGCTTATGGCAAGAAATGTTGAACAACTACAAATACGATTGAGGTTAAACCATACGCTTTCAGAACAAGTTCTTACAACAAATATTTGACCACAAAGCTGCAAAGAAATCCATCCACCAACACATATTACGACTAAACAAAAAACTTGAAAATAAAATTTTAAACACGAAGTTCTAATTGCAAATAAATTATTTTATTAACAGATCAGGAAGTCAAAACGTTAGGGTTTTATCGAACTTTCGACTGTAGAAAGGCGTAGTCTCCATCTAGCCGCCAGGTGCCTTGTTGGTAAAACATACTGACGGCAATGGAAGCCCCGTTAGGAGAACTGTAGTTGTATGATTTGACTGCGCTCCACCTGGCTGGTGGCTTTTTGCCCGACGTGTTAGGTTTCCTTCCTCCACTGCCTGGTTTGCCGCCCCCCATTTTACCGCCCCCACTTTTGCCGCCCCCATTTCCACCCGTCTTGCCACTGTTGGACTTATTGTCCCCTGCGCCAGGTGTCGAGGTGGGGCCGGATGGTGTAGACGGGACATCCGACCAGGTTTCAGATGGACCTGAGAACGTTGTTCCGAAGCTCCCAATTGTGTCACTAAACCCAGTTGATTCACCATATCCAGTGGAGTCACTATATCCGTCTGTGGTGTCACCATTTTCATCGGTGTCATCGGCGTTGTCATCGGTTTCATCGCCATTTTCATCCGTTTCATCGCCATTTTCGTCGGTGTCATCGCCGATGTCATCGGTTTGATCGCTGTTGTCATCGGTTTCATCGCCATTTTCATCAGTTTGATCGTCAATGTCGGTTTGATCGGAAATATCATCGGTTTGATCATCAGTGACATCGGTTTGATCGGAAATGTCATCGGTTTGATCGGAAATGTCATCAGTTTGATCGTCAATGACATCGGTTTGATCAGAAATGTCATCAGTTTGATCGACACCATCGTCAAAGTTTTGGCCATCGTATATTACGTCGCCGCCGTCATTTGCCGTGTAATCAGGAATATAACTGCTGTCTGTGTCTCCAAAATCGTCGCCTGTACTGTCATCATAACCTCCGTCATAAGATACACCACCTCCATAATCTCCTCCACCTCCAAAATCAAATCCACCTCCATAATCTCCTCCACCTCCAAAATCAAATCCACCTCCATAATCTCCTCCACCTCCAAAATCAAATCCACCTCCATAATCTCCTCCACCTCCAAAATCAAAGCCACTAAAACCGTAATCTGTGAAATATAGTTCGAAAAAGTATCCTGCTTTAAGCAGTTAATGAAATATATAATTAATCGGAAATTGCCTAATAATATTATCATGTAAAAAAGCAAAGACGTTTCGTAAGCGAGGCTTAAAATCAACAAAACCTAACTTTAATAAAGCCTAGCACTAACAAATCAATAACATAGACTAGCGTTTAGAAATTCTAGCACTAACAAAATAATTTAGAAAATCTAGTACCAACCTTGTCGTGAATAAAGCTTTCGTCGAATAGCCTGAAAGAAAAATAATAACTTTTACTCATTAAATTTAAAAAAAAACACAGCAACACTCAATAAAAAGTTAAGTGCCTACTCATAAATTTTACAAAATAATCGGTAAAATGTTCTACATGTATGTTGAACATTAGCCTATAAGTAGTCGTATGGTTTTAAATAGCCATGCATTCAACAGACTATATAAACTATGGACTATTCAACTAACATTCAACTTTAATTAATCATAAATGGAATTGGCAAAAAAAAATTTCTGTAAATTTTGCATTTTTTGCCTTGGTGTCACCTCCCCCTAAATAGTGTCACCCGGTGCGGTCCCCACCCCAACCCTCCCCCCCCCCCCCCGCCCTGCCCTCGCTACGCCTCTGGATTTGATGATTTTGCCTTTAACATGAACTAATAATGTCAGCAATAGTTTTGAGATTGACACCATAGCGTTAATTTAATCAGCTCTTACTTATAGAGCCATCAATACAGACTGATTAATTAAAACAATTACCCGTCTTGTTTTATTAAACTTTGAAGACAGCACCGACACAGAATTCACTAAAAAATGAAAACAAAAATATATTAAAATAACATTAAAATTATAAGTAATGTTTATTATATGAAAACAATAAAAATAAAATGTATCAATATAGTTCTTTAAAGTGTTTATTAAAGTGCATTATTAAAGTACAGTTTATTAGAATAGTAAGTAAGTAAAGTTCCTTTTAGATCTTGTCGGCCTATAGGGTAAATAAAGTAGAGTTCGTTTGTTCAAGTGACCTAGGCATACGAAGGGATAGTTAGGCCAGCACTATGCCCAGCCCACTTTACTTTCCCAAACGTGTCCACTCTGGAACGTTGACTTTTACCCGGGTTTCAAACTTTAGCCTTTTGGGTTGGAATACGTATCCTCTACCATCCGACCACACTATCCCATTTTATAAAAACATTTATCTTATAATACGCTCTTTAGATTAATGGTCAAATTGATAAAACACCTATATGTTAATATTTGTTTTAGTAAATATTTGGTTAGATATGTAATTTTCCGACCGATAATTTTTCTCGCTGCCATTTTTCTGGAAACAATTTTGTCATACAAATAACTGAGAGACCCAATCCAGATTTTTAGCCTGTCTACTAATGTTGCTATACTTTTTGATCTAACCCTGACCTCTAGCCTGATAATTAATGCTTCTATAATTTTGTGACCTAACCCTGACCTTTACCCTGACTACCAATGTTGCTGTAATTTTGTGACTTAACCCTGACCTTTACCCTGACTACCAATGTTGCTGTAATTTTGTGACTTAACCCTGACCTTTACCCTGACTACCAATGTTGCTGTAATTTTGTGACTTAACCCTGACCTTTACCCTGACTACCATCGTTGCTGTAATTGTTCGAACCTGATTGCACCAGAGCTGCTTGAATATCATTGGACGTTTTCACAACAGCAGCAAGTTCAAGGTTATAGTTCTGACCAGAACCTGTAAAAAATGTGGAATATTCGACTCAATAAAAGATACACACGTCTGTAACTAGATAAAAGGTCTCTGTCACGAAATCCAGAATATTCGATTCAGTTAAAGATACACACGTCTGTAACTAGATAAACGGTCTCTGTCACGAAATCCGGAATATTCGAGTCAGTTAAAGATAATCAAGATATGTAGCTATTTGAAAGGTCTCTGGCACGAAATTTGTCTTTTGAAAAAACTAGTGGGTGCTTCGTTCTTAAGGAAAGAGTTTAAAAGTAATAGTTAAGAGAGAGCCAAATTAATACATAATATCTGTACAGCGGACAAGAATTGGTCAAACTTTAAATTAGAATAGTAAGTTTTAAATAAATTATGCAAAAAAGAAATTGATAAATGAGTCTGGAGAGGATGACGTGGGTGATAAACATTTAGTAACTAAGTGTGTAATTATGTAATGCTTGCAGAGTACATAGGATAGGATAAGTAAGGTCCAAGCATGAGCATTGGTAACTTTGACGTCTAGCGAGTGCAGGTACGAGGGGGTGGCGGCTACAGGGTCTAAGCCAGAGTTTCTTCCAGGCATCTCTTCGGGGGGGCTAAGCCCCCCCGAAAATTTTTTACCGCCCCCCCCCCCCCGAACGAAATGAAATTTATATAATTTATATAGAAAATATATACTTTTAACAGTGCCCCCCCCCCCCGAAGAAAGTTTACCACCCCACCCCCCCCCCCCCCCCGAAAATTTCAAGTGCCCCCCCCGGAGAAAAAAGTCTGGAAGAAACACTGGTCTAAGCCTGGGCGTTGTGAAGTGTAGGACGCTGCTAGTACGTTGAGGAGTTAAAATATGTTGAGTTCAATGGCGCCATTGAAGGAATCTTAAGCTAGAAACGTAACATTCATTTAGATGTCTTAATACCACCAGTGTTACTGTGATGACCAGTAATAAGCTCAAAGGCTCTTGGTACTTTCGAAAAAAGTGGTGATCTACAAAGGATTTTATATGTCGGCTTTCTAAGTTTGTGAATTTGAAATGACTTGAATGAGAAAATAATGTATGAGAAGAGGGCCTTGAGTGTATTTACATTTTGAAAGTACTCAAACGAGAAAGGATCAAATTTGTGAAGACGGTTTTACTTCTGTGCATTGAATGTTTGAAATCATTATTCATGCAACTTAAATAGGTGAGATACTACAACAAATATGTCAACGGTAGTTATACACATGTTTTTTTAAAGTTATTACAATAATCCGAAATCAGCTGCTATTTGCGAAATGTTTCTTGTGATAGTTGTTACGTTGTTTTTATTTTCCTTTTCGTTGGTAATGCTATTATTTTTGCGAAATAACCATAAAGTTAAAGGGATAGCACTAAAATATGTTACATGGTAGATAAGTAACAGAGGCTTAGCGAGAGGGGGGGGGGGGGCGACATATGTCGCTGGGCGCCGACCCTAGGGAACGACAAACTTAAAGTTTGTCCCTGAGGGGGGGTTCGCTACGTCTCTGATAAGTAAATATTAAGAAAGTTACATTAACATATACTATTTATGGCAGTGGGTTACATAATCTGAGAGTTAAATAATAGATAATATTAGCTGTAGTTTACTCTATAAAATGCACCTTGTAACAAAGTAATCCTGTCACTCAAACTTCTCCAAATGTAGAGGTACTGCTGGAGTTTATGGCCGTATTTCTTTACCGCACCTGTCAGTCAGATCATGGTGAGTATCAGTTAACAGTTTTATGTATATAATCAATGTATTTAATTCAATGTTCGCACAGTTGTAAACAGCAGGCAAAGTGACGAACACAAGAATCAAAGTTGTGTTAAATACGTGAGTTGACAAAGTTGGATAGTCTCGAGACGGAAATATTTACTTATTACTTTCTTGTTATTGGCATAAAGTTTAATGAACAGTTCTCTTTAGAACTAGCGATCCATTGGGCATATAAAGTAGAGCTCTTATGTTTTTTTGGGTCCGGCTAAAATAAAAGTGAAGGTGCGGTCAGCCTTTACTTTACCAAACATGAATTGGACCTGGATTCGAACTCGAGACGTTCGGGTCAGGACACGCGTTCCGCTCCTGTCATAGATTCTATTAAAATATTTACTTTACTAGCTTTGTTTTTTCAAAAGTTCTATTGAAATATTTACTTACTAGCTTTCTTTTTTCAAAAGTTCTATTGACATATTTACTTACTAGCTTTCTTTTTTTCAAAAGTTCTATTAAAATATTTACTTACTAGCTTTCTTTTTTCAAAAGTTCTATTGAAATAGTTAGTGACTAGCTTTGCTATCTTCATAAGTCGTATTGAACTATTTACTTACTCTAAATTTTATCGTCAAAGATCCTACTTAAATATTTACATACTATATTTGCTATCGTCATATGTCCTATTGAACTATCTACTTACTAGATTTGCTGTCGTCATATGTCCTATTGAACTATCTACTTACTAGATTTGCTGTCGTCATATGTCCTATTGAACTATCTACTTACTAGATTTGCTGTCGTCGTATGTCCTATTGAACTATTTACTTACTATATTTGCTATCGTCATTTGTCCTATTGAATTATTTACTTACTATATTTGCTATCGTCATTTGTCCTATTGAATTATTTACTTACTAGATTTGCTGTCGTCATAGCTAATGTTATATGAGCCGATTAGCGTTGAGATCACACTGCTGACGTCAGCATCGGTCACTTAATGAAGAGATTGAACTCATTTTAATAATTAACAATTACTTATTAATTAATTATTAAAAAACATTGTATTATTTCGATAGCATTCATTATTGCATCTGATTGTCTCTGAGATATCTGAATAAGTAGATGTAGTTTTCAAATCTTTCGGTAGTGTGTTATAATTCAGCCATCTGGATAAATTAATGTATCTGTGATGATGATAATCGTTTGGTAAGTGCTGAGATGGGTCACATTGATTATCTTCTTGATCAAGTATCATGGATTAACTGTTTGATAAAGGATCATAGATTAATTGGATATTTAATTCTAATGGATTAACTGCTTGATCAAGTATCATGAATTATCTGCTTGATAAAAGATCATGGATTAACTATTTGATAAATTCTACTGAATTAACTGCTTGATAAACGATCACGGATTAACTGCTTTATAAAGTATCATGGATTATCTTCTTGATCAAGTCTCATGGATTAACTACTAGATTATAGACTTACCTGAAGCATCTGATCCAAGTATCGCCCTTCCAGTATCACCAACACTCGCTGCCAGATCTTTGAGTTCACTGGCCGCTATTCCAGCTGTTAAAATAAGACATTCTTTATTTTTACGAAATACGTCACTTAATACGTATTTTCGTTATCTTCACGACATACGTCATTTAATAATAATGTTTTCTTTATTTTCATAAAATGCATTATTTAATATATGTTCTTTAATATCATAACACGTTAGTGAATAAGTGTGTTCTTTATCTTCATTGCTTAAGCCAGTTAATAAATGTGTTCTTAATTAGACCCATCTGTGTAAAACCTGATGTGTTTAGGAAGCACAATGTAGTATATCTTTAGCCCGTTAATTAAAAACAAACATCTGCACAATAGGCGTTATGCTTATATCCTTAGACATACAACATGGATACAAACTTGACATGTACCATTGACTTACACCATATATACCTACGTTCTGGACATAAAATATACATACACATGATCATACTTGCAGGACAATCATTAAACATGTTTTTTCTTACTACTGTTGTCCTTATCTAGAACGCTTTGTATGGTCTGTATAACGGAATTGATGTCTGCTGCCTGTCTGGAATGTCTTGTAATACTGGCATGTCTCACCTCACGATGACGGAATGAGTTGAACTAAAAATATAAGAGGTTGTAGACATTGCTTCTCTAATTATTTTGTTTGGGGAAATTTTATCAGCGAGATGTGAAATTCAATATGCTATACTAAAATGTGCTAAACAATAAACTGTTTTTTTATTTTCAAAATTTGACTATGTGTATATATGTACAAAACAACTAAATCGAAATTCATTTGATTATGCATGGGCGGTGATATTTATTATAAGAAATATACATTTTGGAGGTAAGAAAATATCAAAACAAAACACAACACACAATACATAAAACAACCGCTTTTGTAAATCTTGGAAAATACATTTTTTTTTTTGCAAAAGTGTGACGTCGCACCATCTGAACCCCTCGTCACACACCGTCACAAAATAACGTCACTTAATTTCAATTGTAAAGAAACTTAAGCGAAGCAAAAAAAAAGAGAAGTGGTCATAACACAACCACAATCAAACTCCAACTACATCCCTCAGTACATTACATCATCCGTCATCTACACAACCCCCTACATCAATGGGTACCAGCCAGATGTTTGCATCCTTTAAGGGATGCGGCTGTGTTAGGGTAGGGGGGTAGGGTTAGATAGGGTAAGGTAGGGTAGGTTAGGGTAGGGTAGGCTAGGGTAGGATAGGTTAGGGTAGGGTAGGGTAGGGTAGGGTAGGGTAGGGTAGGGTAGGGTAGGGTAGCGTAGAGTAGGGTAGGGTAGGGTAGGGTAGGGTAGGGTAAGATAGGGTAGGGTAGGGTAGGGTAGGGTAGGGTAGGGTAGTGTAGGGTAGGTTGGGGTAGAATAGGGTAGTGTAGGGTAGGTTGGGGTAGAATAGGGTAGTGTAGGGTAGGATAGGATAGGATAGGATACGATAGGATAGGATAGGATAGGATAGGATAGGATAGGGTAGGGTAGGGTAGGGTAGGGTAGGGTAGGGTAGGGTAGGGTAGGGTAGAGTAGGGTAGGGTAGGGTAGGGTAGGGTAGGGTAGGGTAGGGTAGGGTAGGGTAGGGTAAGGTAGGGTAGGGTAGGGTAGGGTAGGGTAGGGTTGGGTTAGGTTAGGTAGGGTTGTGTTGGGTTGGGTAGGGTATGGCAGGGTTGGGTTGGTTGGTAGTGTGAGATAAGGTGTGGTGGAATGGAATGGGGTGGGGTAGGGCAGGGAGGGTACACTTACAAATGAGCCTGTTAGACAAGTTACATTTACACGAGGGCCTGTTAAACAACTTACATTTACGCGTGGGCCTCTTAACTGGACAATATACACTTACAAGTGGGCCCGTTAGATAAGTTACACTTACACGTGGGGCCGTTAGACAAATTACACTTACACGTGGGGCTGTTTGACAAATTACATTTATAAGTGGGCCTCTTAACCAGACAACTTACACTTACAAGTGGGCCTCTTAACTAGATAACTTTCATTTAGTGTGCCTGTTAGACAAGTTACACTAACAAGTGGACCCGTTAGACAACTTACACTTACAAGTGGGCCTGTTAGACAAGTTACACTTACAAGTGGGTCTGTTTACTAGAAAGTTACACTATCACGTGAGCCTGTTTGACAACTTACACTTACAAGTGGGCCGGTTAGACAAGTTACACTTACACGTGGGCCTGTTAACTAGACAAATTACACTTACAAGTGGGCCTGTTAGACAAGTTACACTAACAAGTGGACCCGTTAGATAAGTTACACTTACACGTGGGGCTGTTAGACAACTTACACTTACAAGTGGGCCTGTTAGACAAGTTAAACTTACAAGTGGGCCTGTTTACTAGAAAGTTACACTTGCACGTGAGCCTGTTAACTAGACAAATTACACTTACAAGTGGGCCTGTTAGACAAGTTACACTTACAAGTAGGCCTGTTACACAAGTTACACTTGCACGTGAGCCTGCTAACTAGAAAAATTACACTTACAAGTGGGCCTGTTAGACAACCTATACTTACAAGTGGGCTTGCCGCAACACAGGGCAAGATAAACAGCAGAGCCACCAAGATCAATGAGCCATCTCTTGAGCCAAAGTGTCCCCTAGACTTGAGCCAACCAAAAGTTGGAGCCTTGTGGTAAGCCAACATGACTTTAAAACATTGGCTTGAACAGTTGAAGCTTCTGGTCAGCGAAACATAATTTTGTGTTAAAAATCCCTGGATTTTATAGTCGATAGCCTGGGTATCCACTGGTTGTGTTAGTTGGCCAATTACAAATCTCAGCGGTACCTCGACATGAAGCAACACGATGCATGTTGCTTCATAAATTTAACACTTTGAGGAGACTTCACTCACTCGGAACTTTTCCTGCTGTGAATTTTATTGACTTTTGGTTCTGATTTCTAGTGTCCTGTGAAGATCAGCGGCTCAGATGATTTCATAGTAACAGATGGTAGATCTAAATGATTATACCAGATTCATGACAAGTCGCTGACGATGAATTTAACTTCAAAATAAATGTACTTTAAAGTCAAACGCCTTTGTTAAAGAGTAAAATAAGGTTTTGAAATCAGAATAATGTTATGTGGATCATGGAGTGTTTTTACGTTTTCTACATTAGATGAAAAACTCAAAATAAATGTACTCAACATGAAACATTTATACATACAAACCTAATGTCGATTACACAATAACATATACCTATATGCGTACACCTATGTATATATCTGCATTTATTGTGGTCTTTTACAAGTCTTGATGTGATTGTTAGTGTTATCGTACGTAATAGCATACTTATGCTTTTTTTTATAAGTATGTGTGTATGTATTTGTAACAGATTTACAAAAACACATCTATACAAACATAAGAGCTAAAAACGAAAAACTGATATGAAACAACAAATTATACAAACTAACAAGAACAAACTGTACAAACTGACAAAAACCAACAAACTGTACAAACTGACAACAACAAAGAAACTAAATCTTATTTGAAACAACAAACTATACAAACTGACAATGTAAGCATACTGATAAGAAACCAAACACCGAACTATTATATTGTACAATGCATTACGAACAGAAAAAAAAATCAACTCCTCCTAGGGGAATAAAACTAGGTCACGACTGTGTACATTTTTATCTAAGGCTGGTTGTTCTAAAAATAGACAATGTGGAGAAACTAAATTTCAGTTTAGAGAGCTTCGGGAATTTCAGTTTCGTTTTTTGATAACAATATGTGTGTGCTAGGGATTGCACATGATAACTGTTACGTGTTCTTCGTGTGTTTAACCTACAAGGTAAGATATTACTGTATTGCTCGTTGTAAAAAAAAATTGAAAATAGAAAAATAATCCGTTTTGAAATACATAATTTGAATCCAATTTAAAACTAATAGCCATTTATATATTTATATTCATAACTTTTGTTCGAGTTACTGTTCTTGTCATCGCTTAAGCTCTAGCTCTAGCTTTCGTTGGCGGAACAGAAGTAAATAGTTTATCGATCGATATATTTGAAGCTCTAGTTCAAGGCTTAGCTTTAACGAGACTTATACACTGCTACAGTTTTATTTCAATTTAAAGTAGTTGACGCATGTTACAGTAATGTTTATTTGTAGACGGAGTGGTTTAGGGGTAGCGCGCTATACTGCTAACCCGAAAGTCTCGAGTTCTAATCCGGGATGAAGAAATAAAAAACATCCCCGATTCCATCAAGCTCTGAAGGGCTGTCCCTTCACATGCTGAAGTCACAGAAACAGGTGAACTCTATTTGCCCCATGTGCTGTCAGGCTTGAAAAGGAACTTTACTCAAAACTTTACTATTTATTTTACATAAATTTAAAATATGGTTTTAATAAGATTTACCGGTAGCATTTAATTTTGAATATTTTAATAACACTTAATTTGTTTACAGGGTTCTAGCTAATTGGAAATCAACAGTTAAACAGAACTTTGACAAAAGCAAGCAATACAACAAGGAAAACAATTTAATTTATCTTTCTATGAAGAATTATTCTGTTTCTATAATAAATTCATCCGAAAAATTCAAAAGCTTTTAGAGAAATATTAATTGTGCTATAGTGCAAAATATTTCGTTTATCAAATGACTTCTGCATCAAGTTTATATGATTTTCCCTAGTTTCTGCCATATCGGAAAGTCAATATATTATCGAATAAAGAATGATGAGTAGCCTATACTTCACTATAGCTTAAACTAAAGATGGAGGTTCATTTTAAAATCTGACGTAATGCCGTTGTGTTTAACAATTTAGCCTGCATTAGCTTTTGTTTTAATTGATAGTAGTGTATTGTCTCCAATGATGGCATTTATACTTCTGTTAGTGTATGATTGTGTAGTGAATTGTCTACAACTGATGACATGTACACTTCTGTTAGTGCATTATTATGGGGCATATGTCGTACGATTTTTGTGTGCTGTAACATACTTGTTGTATGATTGTGTGGTGTATTGCCTACAATATGTGCCAGTTATATTTCTATTAGTGTATGATTGTGGGGTGTATGTCTCACAGTTGTTATGTGTTATTGCTCTAATTCTATATGATTGTGGGGTGTATTGTCTACAATGTGTGCCAGTTATACTTCTGTTATTGTATGATTGTGGGGTTTATGTCTTAAAGTTAGTATGTTTAATAGCTCTAATGTTATATGATTGTGGGATGTATTATCTACAAAGTGTGCCATTTATTCTTCTGCTATTGTATGATTGTGGGGTTTATGTCATAAAACTATTATGTTTAATATCTCTTATGTTACATGATTGTGCGATGAATTGTCTACAATGTGTGCCAGTTATACTTCTGTTATTGTATGATTGTGGGGTTTATGTCTTAAAACTATTATATGTAATAGCTCTAACGCTGTATAATTGTGGGGTGTATTGTCTACAAAGTGTTCCAGTTATGCTTCGGTTGGTGTATGATTGTGTGGTGTATTGTCTAGAAAGTGTTCCAGTTATACTTCGGTTGGTGTATGATTGTGTAGTTTATATGTTATTATCTATTATACAATCTACACTTGTGTTTTTTACAATTCTGTTGGTTGGTATCGATAATTGGATTTCTACTTGTTGGGTAATTCTAATTGATCTATCCCAATGGATTTACCCTGGATTTATCGAATACTTTCAATATGTCGTTGATTGTTTTGTCATCCCCTATTGGCCAGCGATTTTAGTATGTGCTTTAGTCTTAGTATATACCATTGCTTTCATGAATAAAAGCGTTCCTATAAATAAAACTAGCAGTCCCGTATCATCAGTGTATGCGATTCCCGTCGATACAACGATGTTAGAATCAATCGATCGATATATTACAACCACTTGGGATAAGCGACTTGTTGGGATAGGACGAGATGCTAAAAACCTTTTGAGTCAAGTAAATATTCACATAGTTTCAGCCAAACATGTGGTCAATGCTAGGCTACTGGAAACTTACAACACTAAAAGAGAAACAATACGTCAACTGGGTAACTGTGTACCTGTAAGTCAATTACCTAACTGTTCTCGTGAAGTTGAGTCACGTGATGGTCTTAGTACTCTACACACTTGTACTGAGGTGAATGAGTTTTTACTACTACATGGCACCAAAAGCGGAAATATCTCTAACATCCTGTCCGAGGGACTGCAAGTGTCCAAATCTAGAAATGGCTTATTTGGATATGGTCTTTACTTTGCTGAATCTTCGACCAAAGCTGACCAATACACAGGTATCTCATAGTTGTTTATTTTTAGTAACCTTAGCACAACTAGGTGGGAAAAGAACTGTTTTTTACTTAAGTACATATACCGATATTTCATAAAACAAACAAAAATGAACACTATTTCTTTTTTATTAAAGATGATTGAAAAAGCCATCAATGATATTGATGTCTAGACAACATTGTTTTATTCGATACATCTCAGCACTTTTAGAATGTTTGTGATGTATATGCGAACAGATTGTTTATTTGAAAAAAACTGTGGGGGGAATACCTGTGTCTGACCATAGAATCTTCTTACATAGGGTGTTAGGTTATCTAAAATATACATATGGCTTGCTAATGTCAACGCTAACCCTATCTCTAGCCCTAACATCAACTTTTGTCCAACCATACGCCTAACCCTAATTTCTAACAATAAAACTAGCCGAAATTACAATAACACTAAAAACCTAACATTCCTATTTTTGAAATAATCTATTAACCAAAAATGGTATATTTAATATTTCGAAAAAAAAATACTTTGCATGATGGACTAACATTCTTGAGCAGATAACAAAGACACTCGGAGTCCTCTAGGAACGTGTCTGTACATGTTGATCTGTCGAGTGACATTAGGCCGTGTCTACGTCACAAATGAAAGGATACACAGCTCAGGTAGAGTTTATTATGTAACTCTAAACATTGGAGATTACTATGTAAACATAACCCTAACCTATACAATTAACTATGCTCTTAACACTGGTCCTCTAGTTTATTAAAAACCTTGTCTTAACTAATATAGTTAGTATGTGACCCTAGGCCTAAATAATATTTTGTATTATGTAGCCCCAGACAATCCAATCTTTTGGTTATTTTCTAGAGATCGACAAAAACAAGTACGATTCGTTGTTGTATGACCCACCCAAAGGTAAAGGTCTTTTTAGAGAATTTATTGTCTTCGATTCCAGTCAAGTTATGCCAGCCATCGTCATTGAATATCAGAGGAAATTTTGAAATCTGTATCAGAGGAAATCTCTAGAATAATGAAATTTGTGTCAGATGAAATCTCTAGAAAAATTGTTGTGTCAGAGGAAATCTCTAGAATATTGAAATTTGTATAAAAGAAAATCTTTAGAATATTGAAATTTTTATCAGAGGAAAAAATAAAGTTTAAAATATTTTTTAAAAAAATGCCGTGTTATAGTTGTATGTGTCATGTTTTGTTGTGTGTGTGTGTGTGTGTGTGTGTGTGGTCCAACATGTTATGTAGTGTGTATACGTTACGAATAATGTTTTGTGTGCATGTTTTGATGTGTCTGTATGTCCCATGTTTTGTTATATATTTTCTTGACCAGATCTCCTTAGTCTGAATGGTTATTATTTCATTAAATGACATATTTTGTGTTGTAAATATGTAATAAACATTTTTGCGAAATTGTTTATGTTTTAATAAAAAAAAATAACTTTCTTACTTTCGTCTGATTTATTCAAATATTTGAACTGGTTTTAAAACATAAGATGGCTACCAGTTGGTTTTGGACTTACGTGCCCAACATCAGCACATTTCCTTGGACCGCTATACATATCCTATTCCATGGGTCGACAAAGGAAGACTTGGGAAATAGCCAAGTACAAGGAGGCTGAGAGATGGGAAGAAATTTGAAAATGCTGAAGAGAGTTCTAGAAGACCGTAGGTAGTGGAAAATCTTTGGCAGAGGCCCTATGTTCCGCAAGGACATATCGTTTCAATAGACCACAGTACATGTCCAATACCATCCCATTTAAGAACGAAGAAGAAGTAGTAATATTAAATTTAAATGAAACAAAAAAAAAAAACTAAAATGTAACACATCAATAGATGTTTAAAAATAACTCTGCTACACTAATTTAGGCTAAGTATTGATAAATGCGTATGGGGGGGGGAATAGTAGTCGTTTAAATAATTAACTTCTATATGGTTATGTGGGTCTAGTACCCTAGTTTCCTTATAAACAAACAGTAAAATGGGTCTAGTACCCTAGTTAACTTATTCACAAATAGTAACCTGGGCATAAGCCTTTAGTTATATAATTACAAATAATAACCTTGGCCTAGACCCTAGGCTATTATCTACTCATTCTAAAGATAATCAACATTATTATAATGAAATAAATAAATGATAAATGAAAAGTAATTTCAACAACTAGTTAAGTCACTTCATCTACAAGAATCAACGGCAATATATTAATAATAAAGTCGCTATCTTTCTCTGTCTCTCTCTCTCTCTAACACACACACACTCAATATATATATATATATATATATATATATATATATATATATGTATATATATACATACATACATACATATATGTTTATTTATTTATTTATATAGTATAATGCTCCACATCCCTTCCACTGTCATAGGACCTGTTGCTTCCCTTGTTACATTCGTTCACTTCACACGACCTTGACATACAAGGACGACATTCGGTCACGCTACAGTACACACATTTCCTGTCTCAACATACACACCTTCTCACATTTCACTTGACTACAATCAGATTAAAAAAATATGTTAAAGTTCACATCACTAACCCAAGCTTAAAATATGTAGGCCTATTATCTGATATAAAAATGTTTTAGGTTATATGTCCCTAACAGCTTCTGTAATGTCTTAGAGCTTGAGGCAGCGGAGATAACCATTCACCAACTACGTTTCGATGAATAACATTGATCTGTTCCCTTACATTTACAACTTGGGTGATGTATTAGAATAACAAGTAAAGTGACACGTTACGACAGGACAAGACAGAGGTGACGATAGACAAATACATTATACGCATGGTATACCCCCCCCCCCCCCGCCACTCCTTACACACTTCCTTTAGACACATTTAACTTTCTCCAGTGGTCATTATTTCTTTTTTTTTTTATATTTATCTCACTAGATTATTTTAAATCCATTAACGGTCGTGTCGAGTGATGCCGTATTTGGTACGACGTCCAATCAACTATTTATGATGCGTACCTCACTTTTTGTTAGGGCAACTAGAGGCAGCTAGCAGCCACCTGCGCCATAGACCGTAACGCTTCTTTAATTACAAAAAAATACTGGTGTAAGTGTCATGGTATGGGGCGGCGTGGCCTAGCGGTAGAGCGCTAGACTGCTAACCAAAAAGTTATGATGGGTACATTACCCATGTTTGGGAAAAAAAAGGCGGCTTGGCTAAAAGTAGACATCACTATCCCTCCATACGCCGAGGTTGCTTCACTTACCTCATGGACCAGGTACCTTCAGGTTAGAAAAGGGAACTTCACTTAAAACTGACACAGTTTCTAGTGCACATGTTAACACGAAGACTTATTTCAACATCGATATGGAATCTACAAGTTTTATACAATTTGTTTTATTAAATAGAAAACCATAATAGTTGTTCATAATATCAAGTTTGTATACGTGTTAACAGAGTATATAAATATGGAAAGAATGGAGATATTCTATTTATTATTGTATAATCAACGTGAGACCACAAACGATTTAACTAATTAGTTTGTGGTTATGTGTAAACACCAGTGGTAGAGCTGTGAGTGGTCACCCAGACAGCACGTGCGTCATATTCAACGCATTGTCAACTAGATGACATTGACATTTAAGTCAGTGGTCTCGTGGGTTTGGTGAGTACATGACGTAAGGGGTTGGGGTGACACTAGGATTAACGTCATTGTGCACGATTCGTCTGTTCCTATAAACTGTTTGGGAGCGTGTACTAGTGTTTCAGTGCTGTTCGGATTGTTTACTGTTGTGGTATTATCTGGATTGTGTACTTTTTAAATTTAAGGTTGGATTGCATACTAATGTTTGTGAATCTGCTTGGATTGTATACTGGTATTTGTGGTACTGCCTTGATTGTATACTGATATTCTTGTTTATAGGATTAGGAATTTGTATCCTCAGAGAGAGAGAAACATAATAATACATATAGAGAAAAAGAAACGGACAACATAGACATGAATATAGAGAGAAAGAGAAAGAGAGGGAGAGTGAGACGTAGAATATTTAACAGAGATAAAAAAAGAGAGGCAAATGAGTAATATAGAAGGATAGAGAGATCGGGAGAGTTAGAGAGAAAGATAGCCAAACAAATAGTTATGCTTTACAATTATTCTTTTTAGTACCCTATATAAGTGGGACAGCGTGGCCTAAACGGTAGAGCGCCTAAAGTCTCGCGTTCTAATCCGTTTTCATGTCAGGATAACGTATTTGAATCTACCAGCTCTGATGGGTACCTCACTCATGTTAGGGAAAGTAAAGGCGAGGTATATACCGAGGTCAATAAACATATGAACTCTACTTCATCTGCCCAATGGATTGCTATTTTTATATATTAAATTTAATTATTTAAATGGCGTTAACGGTTACCTTTAATGTTAGTTGTATTATTTGTTTCTAATTTGTCATTTCTAAAGAAGGTTTTTAGGCAATTAGAAGTACATTGTTGCATTAGATTTGTGGAAATGATGAGTTGCAACGTTTGACCACAAACCTCTCTACCAGCCGTGAAATATCCGGACACTGTGACCTATAAAAAAAGGTAGTATAAGCGTTAGTGATTATCTCATATATTACTTTATATTACTTTAAAAAATCCTTTTATCAGCTTCTTATAAGCCATAATGTGGTGATTATATTTAGACTAAGACTTCTTTATAAAATTTAAATACATATTTTTATATGTAGTTGATATTTTTTTTTGAACTAGGATAAGCCCATAGTTTTTTAATATTTGTATGTACTATACATTATTAACTTTTAGACAAACGTGTTAGTGATAGAATCTGTTTCAGTTTTTTTTCTTTCTTGATGTAACACATTTCGTCAGTGTACGAAGCGTGTAATACACTTCACTAATTAGAAAACGTGTGCTATTTTTTTAAAAATATTAAAACAAAAAATTGCATTGTTTGTGTTGGCAATACCACAATGACCCATTAGGTCAGTGCGCCCTAACATACTGAATCCTTAAATCAGTCAACCATATCGAGCACGTTTTATATTTAATGTCCAGTGTTACAGACAACATTCGCCTTGTTAATGTCACGTGTTGTAGTCTGAGGGGGCGGTGCGGGGGGGGGGGGGGGGGGTATAATATACCGTACGCCGTAATCTATACTAAAAATGTGGTAAATTTATCTACCCTTCTGCTAAGCCTGACAAAAGTTTTTTGTGGAATTAATAATAACTTAATAACTAACACAAGTCCAATGCACAGATTTAATATTAGAGTTCGTTTCGTTACACAGATCAAGTCCTAGCCCCTAACTTTACTGTACTACACACTACTTCTACTATCTCAACCATACCCTAACTAATCCCCAAGTTCAACTCAACCTTACCCTAACTAATCCCCATGTCCAACTCAACCATACCCTAACTAATCCCCAAGTCCAACTCAACCATACCCTAACGAATCCCATAGTCCAACTCAACCATACCCTAACTAATCCACAAGTCCAACTTAACCATACCCTAACTAATCCTCAAGTCCAACTCAACCATACCCTAACTAATCCTCAAGTCCAACTTAACCATACCCTAACTAATCCACAAGTCCAACTCAACCATACCCTAACTAATCCTCAAGTCCAACTCAACCATACCCTAACTAATCTACAAGTCCAACTCAACCATACCCTAACTAATCCACAAGTCCAACCCAACCATACCCTAACTAATTCCATAGTCCAACTCAACCATACCCTAACTAATCCTCAAGTCCAACTCAACCATACCCTAACTAATCCTCAAGTCCAACTCAACCATACCCTAACTAATCCTCAAGTCCAACTCAACCATACCCTAACTAATCTACAAGTCCAACTCAACCATACCCTAACTAATCCCATAGCCCAACTCAACCATACCCTAACTAATCCTCAAGTCCAACTCAACCATACCCTAACTAATCCCCAAGTCCAACTCAACTATTTCCTAACAATATTTATGTTCAACTGCTTTCTAACACACGACTGTTCTCTAAAAGCTCTAATGACCAACTGCTAATTACTGACGCGTCGATGGTCAGCTGACCATCTCACGTGACCAGTCATCATCTCGCATTTCATTGGTTCCTAACTTTTCCAACAAATCTACCTTACTCACGTCTTTCACATCCTTCCCATGTTCATTTTCTCCTTTCTCTTTGACCTCAGATTCTTGTAATTTTTCTTCTTTCTGTTTGAACTATCCATAACTAACCTGATTTGTTTTATCACATAGTCCTATAACACTAGTTCTACCGAATTTGTTTTTATGGTGCCCATGGTTTAGTTGCTTAATAAGTGCACTAAGAGGAATTTATCGCGTTAATTTATAACTATTTTGTTAAAAACACAATTTACACACACACACACACATACACACACACATACATACACACACACACGTAATGCCTACATAAGAATTTTCTTAAATTATATATAGTTTTGTAAAGGCAATGTCATAAAAATTTAAATATAGATACTAGAGAAACAGTGTTAAAAAACGAAAAGAACATTAAAAAATAAAACAATGTAATGTAATAGATGGAGTCATTGTTTTAATTTTGTTAATATTTTGTTAATTTTGTTAATGATTACCTTATTTTACTCAAACGACTGTTACTGCAAACGCTTAAAATGCAATATTGATTTCCTACATTTTAGTACAAAGAGAGATTACAGTAACAGAACTCCGAAGAATTGATTGGAGATTTTTTTAATAGAACAATTTACAAAGACACTGCCGAGATGGTACTTCAGATTGGAGACATCTCTACACGCAATGACACATTGTAAACATTGTTGTGTTGTTACAGTGTTGTTTTTGTTACTGTAGTTCTAATGATGGCTTTGTTACACCTTTTTTTCTTCTTCTTCGTTCTTAATTATTAGTGTTGAAGGGGATCAGATTTATCTGCCAGTGGGTTTGAACTCGTGACTTTGTTCGAATTTATCAACCATGAGCTTTTTGCCGACTCGACCACGCCTCCAACTCAATTAAGCGTTACGTGTCAACTGTTTATGCGCCATTGAGGCCATTCACTCCGATTTCAGCCTGCTTTTCTTTTTGGATTTGCTTCCATAGCCTTTGTCCAACCAAGAACAAACTACAAGGCAGCAGCTGTTTTAATTTTTGGAGTTGTCTCTCCTAGAAGAGTGGCTGTCCCCAGCTAACGAGCCTCATCTGCCCGAGTTTGTTACACCAACTGTTGTTGTTTTTGTTAAGACTCAAGCTTAAACATTGAATTGTCACACTTAATGTAATTGCTGTTTTGTGTGATTCATCTGGTTATTACCTTTTCATGAGTAGGCCTATGGCATGAGTAGTCTCATTTATAAGATTAAAAATTTTATTCAACAAAAAAAAAATGTCGAGCCGTATTAGTTTATTACGCATAACACTAAAATATAGTCAAATACTAAAGTGTAGTTAATATTTCAGAAGGCACTTAAACCTTTATTGTAAATTTAAACCAAAATAAAATAGCAATTTTTAGTTCCCATGCCCTAATAATACTTTACTCCTTAATCGATTCACCTCGCATTTTATATTATTGTTTTCTTTTCATGGTACAGGGAACCAAATGTTCTGTATAGAGACCGGCTTGGAATATCTACCTTCATCCTTGCTGCCATCGGTGTACCTGCCAACATTTTGATCATCGTCACTTTATGGACTCTAAGAGCCAAAAACCCAGGGACCTTGTTTGTGTTGGCTCTTGCTGGCTCTGACGGGATGGCTCTGATATTTAAACTACTGTCTTGGATTTTTACAATGTTCTTTGACACTTCAGTCGATGTCGATGTTTTAAATGTAATACTTATCATGATTAGGTTCTTTTCAACTTTTTCTTTCTGGCTGACTGTGTTAATTTGTTTCGATAGATTCTTAGCAGTTTGGTTTCCATTTAAAAAAGCAATCATCTTGTCATATCGTCGTAGTTGCATAAATGTATGCCTTGTCTGTGGTGCAGTTTTTGTAATTTCAACCGTAATTCTATTATGTGTGCAATTTAATGTACTTCCTATTACTTTAGCAAATTGGATATATGTGCTTTTTTACATTATAATTCCTTTTAGTTTATCTCTTTTTTCAACCACAGCCGTGGTCGTTAAACTTGTCTTCTACAAAAAGAGAAAGGGATGTGTGTTCAAAGACACCGTTTATAGCAGACGCAAACAGACAGAAATGATGTTAAATTACCTAATGATAGTTGTTGTCGTTGTGTCTATGATACTATACTTTCCTTACGTATTTTACTCTTTTTTTGGGATTTTTGTCGACGGTATCGATTCAGAATTGTTTTTCGATGCTGCAATTATTTTGATGGACCTCAATCATGTCTTTAATTTCATTATATACTTTATATTGATAAAACAATTCAGGGTTCTTTTCATGAAAAAGATAACATGTAAAAATAAAAATTACACTGGTACTGATAATGCGATAAGCCAATAGATATATACAAGCTTATCGCTCTCAGCTTAACTGATAACATTGGATAAATTGAGAGTTTCATCATGCATGTTTTAGCACTAGTCGTATTTTTGTATTGAAATTCTATACAAATTATCTGTAATTTATAATTTATCACAAGATCTATCATTAATTTTACGACTTACCATGTATAAAACCCAATATCATTACCAAGGTTTACTTATGGGAAACGACAGAACAACTTGTCACTGAAGAAGGAATTAGGCAAAGATGATGGGGTTGTATATTGCACACATTTTGCAAATAATGAATATCAATAAGCAGGCATTAAGGTAGAATCCTCAATGAAAGCGCAAAATAGGTCGACCATAAAAATAAATTCATGGAGACCTTAAAGCTAAAAATAGACTTGACCTGGTGTCAGGACAGAGGACTTTAATGATCTTTGGTTGGCGACCCATACCGCAGCAGGACAGAGTAATCTAGAGATCTTTGGTTGGCGACCCATATCAAAGCAGGACAGAGGACTTTGGTGATCTTTGGTTGGTGGCCTCTGTCCTTCTGGGGTATGGGTCGCCAACTAAGGATCACCAAAGTCATCTGTCCTGTTGGGGTATGGGCCGCCAACCAAAATGTTAAATTATCAGGTTGAACAAGATTTTGCTCTGATATTTTGCCATCAAAGTTAAACTGTAAAAATCTAACTAATGAATCCATTACCTTGGCCTGATCCTTCAGATTCTGCTCCACACTGTCAGCAATAGTCTTGTATTGATTGGCATGTTTTTTAGCAGCCTCAACTTGTTGTCTTAGGTCTAAAGGTTAGCCATAAAATTATACACACTTGTCTCTTTCATTTCCACAGTATTTTTAAATAACCAAATATTACTTCATGCTAAACCAATTATATAGTTGTACATAGGCCTAATCAATTTACTTACTTTTAATAAGAATATTCTGCTAAGCTAATTGATTCTTAAGATCTTTCACTGCCTCAGTTTCAACTCTAGAATCAACAATTGATATTCCATCCTCTAAACAAAAAATATTTCCAATTAGTTAAAAAGTCAGATGTTTATATATTTTATATTTTTTGTTTGTCTGTACAGCTTGATCAGAAAATCTGTACTATGTGTAGAACTGTAAAGTTCACATATTTATGTAAACAATAATTAATTTATTGATATATTCATTTGTAGAAACATCCCTTTATCTATAAAAGTTCAGAACAAATACTTTATTTACTTATTCTCACAACAAATCTGGAAGACCATGTTGTCCATTCAAGTTTAACGCATTATAAATCTAAATTTTCTGTCGGCTATAGCTTTAACAATAAGATTATCGATTTTCAATAGGATACGCTTGACAGTTCTACTAATTTTAGTGTACAATAAATTTATCTAGATTTACTGAATTATGCTGTCAAAGGAAAGTAGGCCAAACCAAAATTAATTACTTAAAATTAAAAACAAGTACAAAAACACAATAAATAATAGTTTCTTTACTAAACTATTTTAGTGTTTTTAAAAGACAAAAGCATGTTGGCTGAGGTAAGATGATTTTTTTTAATGATTTTTTAGCTTTTTGTGACAGAGGACTTTGGTGATCTTTGTTTGGCGGCCCATACCCCAGCAGGACAGAGAACTTTGGTGATCTTTAGTTGGCGACCCATTCCCCAGCAGGGGTGACGGGCAGTGGATAAAAAGAACTGACAAACAAAATAAACAACTTTATTCTAAATATGTTCTATCTATTAAACTTCAAAGTGTACTACATTGTAAAATGTAACAATTTTAAAAATTATATTAATTAATATGTTTATTATTATTAAATTATCTGCCATCTATCCATTTTTGTAAAAATAAAATTTAAATATTTTAAATTTTAATATATTTACTTACACTAGTGGTAATTTTTTTTGGATTAAAGTATACATCCACACAACACCAAATACTTATTTTCACAAAATATTATTGAATGCAACACTATCGTACTTTTTTCACGGATGTGGGGCTCTTTTTAACTTTAAAAAAATCTAATGTATGGTATTGATAAATGCTACATTCTCCCCCTCTCTCTCTCTTTATATATATATATATATATATATATATATATATATATATATATATATATATATATATATATATATATATATATATATATACATACACAAATATATATCAATGTTTATACATCACTAGATATTTATCAATGTATCGTGCATTTATTAGATAGGATTTGTGTTGGGTGTAATATTATGTATATATTTTTATTCGTTTTTACTCTTTAATAAAATCGTTAAATTAACAATCAATAATTTTGTTTTCCATACCGTTTAAAATGTGTATCTCTTAACGAATTACGGTTGATGTAAAATGTGTATGGGTTTTTGAAAGAAACATATAGCTTATGTGATACTTAATGTTTGACCATAGGGGGTTTGACCATAGGGGTTTTGGCCACAGCGGGGCTTTGACCATAAGGCCTTTGACCATAGGGGGTTTGACCACAGGTGTTTTCTCAGCAGAGGGTCTTTGATCACAGGTAGTTTGTCAACGGGTGTTTGATCACTAGAGTTTTGTCCGGCTTTTCCTAAATGTGTTTTGTCCACATAGGTTCTTTGACTAGAGGTGGTTTGTCCGATGCTGGCGTTTGATAACAAGCACTTCGTCCATGGTAAGGATTAATTTTTAAAGTTGTGTAATTATATTTTAAATTGCGACATGATGTAATAATATGTTAATTCATCTGTCATGTAGTAAACCATACACGAATTTTTTATTTGACTATATTGTTGGCATGTTTTTTTTATCCTTTATATATGCTGTGTAATTTTAAGTAGGCCTACACCTACATTATTTTGTTGTGAATATATGTCGCATTATTTGTGTTTCATTTATATTTATAATAAATCTATGAGGCCTAGCACCAGCCTTTATGTGGAGACTAAAATATCGTTCTTTACGTGTTTTTAGTAAATTTCTAATAATTAACTCTCGTGAAACGTGTATGAAATCGTATTAATAGTATCATAAGTTTAAATCAAATAACAGTTTATAATTTCTATTTTAAACTATATTTATAAAGCTCCGGTGTGGTCAACCCCCATATGGTCAAAGCCAATCTGTGGTCAAAACCCCTCTGTGGACAAAGCCCCTATGGTCAAACCACCTATGGTCAAAGCTCCGCTGTGGTCCAACCCCCTATGGTCAAACCCACTATGGTCAAAGCACCTGTTGTCAAAGCACCTAGGACCAAAATAAATACGATGCTATTTTAATAACTATATAGTTTATAACTTTATAGTCATTTAAATAGTAGTGTATAATTTATTTTCTACTTTTTAGTGCATTATTACATACACGCTTGTTACTAAAACGTTTTTATGATTTTTTTACAAGCCTTTAATCAATTTGCTTCCTGTCGGTCTAGAACGAAACGCCCGAGTTAAATTTCGAGCACATATACGTTTCAAAGTTGGCATGTATGTCAAGACATGAAAACAAAAACAAAAATCTCACATAAAATTTGACTTAATTGGAAGCCTAATTTTTTAAAAATAAATTAATTAAAATTGTGTTCAAATAAGTTGTTATCGAATGGGCCCACTGATTTTCGCATAACGGCCCGAAAATCCTAGCTACATCACAGGGTGTATGTGTGTGTGTGTGGGGGGGGGGGGGGGTATTGTATACTCTACGTTGTAATGTGCTTCATGTTGTGTTTTAATGGATCGACCCTTCTGATAAGCCTGACAGAAGTTCTAGCGAAATCAACAATAACTAACGCAAATAAAAATTCACATAACAATTATTTTCTTTATTTACACATATCAACTCCTACAATTAATTACTCTGCAATGCGCCAGCCAGCCAGCCAGCCAGCCAGCCTGCCTGCCTGCCTGCCTGCCTGCCTGCCTGTCTGTCTGTCTGTCTGTCTGTCTGTCGGTCTGTCTGTCTGTCTGTCTGCCTGCCTGCCTGCCTGCCTGCCTGCCTGTCTGTCTGTCTGTCTGTCTGTCTGTCTGTCTGTCTGTCTGTCTGTCTGTCTGTCTGTCTGTCTGTCTGTCTGTCTGTATGTATGTCTGTATGTCTGTATGTCTGTATGTCTTTATGTCTGTATGACTGTATGACTGTATGTCTGTATGTATGTATGTCTGTATGTCTGTATGTCTGTATGTCTCTATGTCTGTATGTCTGTATGTCTGTATGTCTGTTTGTCTGTATGTCTTTATGTCTGTATGTCTGTATGTCTGTATGTCTGTATGTCTGTATGTCTGTATGTCTGTTTGTCTGTATGTCGGTATGTCTGTATGTCTGTATGTCTGTATGTCTGTATGTCTGTATGTCTGTATGTCTGTATATCTGTATATCTGTATGTCTGTATGTCTGTATGTCTGTATGTCTGTATGTCTGTATGTCTGTATGTCTGTATGTCTGTTTGTCTGTATGTCTGTATGTCTGTATATCTGTATATCTGTCTGTCAGTCGGTCTTTTATAAAGTATGTTTACCTTAAAATAAGCCGACTTGAGCTCACATGATATAGTCAAAACATTACACTAATTAATTACGCTAATGTACAATAAATCACAAAGAAACATACAACTGACTGCTAAACACGTAGACAATATGCGATTGTTATTTGAATCATGGTCTGTTAGAAATATCAATAAAATCAATACTGCTATTAAGAACGTAAAAATAAACTTCTCGGCTATGGTTGAGTGAAGTTAAGGGCACCCAATGTCATTCGTATGTCACTGGCTTAAGTTTGTATTTCCTTAAAAATAATTATAACATTCTAACATTGTAACAGTAACGTCTGTCTTATTTAGGGGTGGGGCAGTACAGTAGACTGTACGTCTTTATGATTTGTAGTGGTGTATGGTTAGGAACGTATTTTTGTGGGGTGTGTTTGTGTACAGATAGAAAATATATGAAATTCTTTTGTGTGAGATATAGGACGGACAGTGTTAGAAAATGAACGGATTTGGGTGGGAAATTGTGAGGATAGGTATAGTTTTTATAGGAGATATAGTGAAAGGGAATGATCGTCCTTGTGTAGGAAAGTGTTAGGGAACATATCGTTTTACTGTTAAGATGTAGTAAGTATATGAACTTTTTTACTGAATGGTTAGAGAGGAAAATAATGGTAGTTGAAACGCTCTCACTCCTCTGGTCAGCACTATGTCCCGCCGCCTTTACTTTCCCTAACCTGAGTTAAGTACCCATCAGAGTTGGGTGGACTCATGGGCGTCAATAGAGGACGGCGGGTGTGGCAGTCGCCACTTGAGCCGACTCGAATGAGGCGCCCCATGGACTAGGAAAACCATTACTAAAGGCAGATTGATATTAATATTAGCACGGTTATAATAATATAATGAGCCATTAACATTTTGAACAATACGTCAAATTTGTTTTCAAATTCGAAACGCCTATTAAAATTGTAGTATGGGAAACGTTCCGAATAAAAATAAATAAATAATTAAGTCTAGACACATTGACACAACGTTTAAAAAATGCTGTAATGGTCCCTCTTCACTGTGGGGTAGCGAGATTGGGTGTCACACGGCGCGGCACTTAACACTTAATGGAGTCACCCCCCCCCCATTAAAAAAATATATATTATATCTAAATATATACATTATATATATATATATATATATATATATATATATATATATATATATATATATATATATATATATATATATATATATATATATATATATATATATATATACTAAGCCTACCTTTGCTTGAGTTTTCAAAAAACCTTTTGGGAAATTGAATGATTGATTAATTGGTGATTGAGAGCCTAAGCTTAAACAGTCTGAGTAATTTTAAGTCATGCAACCATAGTTGGAGTATTCGCAAACTTATTACTCGCTAGGTTATTAGAGCTTCAAAGGCTTTCTTAAAAGTATAAATCAAATATTATATTAAATTCATTTTCAAAATTAATTTTTACAATTTCAGTACAATGCATAACTTAAATTATAACGAACTATTTATTTAGGCAGTTGAGCGAATTGATCATAGTTATCCAGCGGAATCAGTTCTAAACTGTGTGATTTATTTTAAATAGTGTAAACGTATCATTAATTACTGATTCTTCTTGATTTACGCCCTGCGTAATAACCCCACTACAGAATACGCATTAGACTAAAACCTACCACTAGCTATTCCAATAGCAATCTCCCAACCCCGTACACTGTTCCTGTCTGTCTGTCTGTCCGTCTGTCTTTCTGTCTAATATTATTACGTAACACAATGACACAGTGGCTGTTTCCCAGGTAAACTGCTTAAAAGAAACACTGATTGTTTATAGAAAGCAATATAGTGTTTGAAAGCACGGCTAAACAATTAGAATTGCGCCTAAAATAGCTCTAATTTTAGGCGCAAATCTAATATGGTGATTTGGTGTTCAGTGGCTAAAAGACTCGGGATAATGTATCACAACATTAATTTTATTGTTTAAAATAATCAATAGCTCAATAGAATATATCAAACAAAAAGCATTCAAACGCCTTTTGTACTGTTTATACCAGGGGTCTCCAAACTTTTCAATCCGAGGGCCGCATTAACTATCAAATTTCAGTTCGGGGGCCAGTTTCTTCCAGGTATGCCTACGATTTTTCTGGGCAAACTTTTCAGCCATCACCTCAAACGATTTTTCCTTGGAGAAAAAGATTTACGCGGGCCGGATGAGAGGACTTCGCGGGCCGCATCCGGCCCGCGGGCCGTAGTTTGGAGACCCCTGGTTTATACCAATATGGTGCTCTTTTGTGTAAGACTAGTTTAAACATCAATAGTCTTCTTAAATTATATTTCAGATTATTTGGAGAACTTAAGGGTAAGTCTGAATGCATGTGTTTAAAACTATCCATGAAAATAGTGATTCGGGGAAAAAAATTGCATTAAATAATGTTAGTATAGCGTTTATCCTATCCTTTCTTTTCCTATATTTTCTTTTCCTATCCTTTCTTTTCCTATCCTTTCTGTTCCTATCCTTTCTTTTCCTTTCCTTTCCTTTCTTTTCTTTTCTTTTCTTTTCTTTTCTTTTCTTTTCTTTTCTTTTCTTTTCTTGTACTGTACTGTACTGTACTGTACTGTACTGTACTGTACTGTACTGTACTGTACTGTACTGTACTGTACTGTACTGTACTGTACTGTACTGTACTGTACTGTACTGTACTGTACTGTACTGTACTGTACTGTACTGTACTGTACTGTACTGTACTGTACTGTACTGTACTGTACTGTACTGTACTGTACTGTACTGTACTGTACTGTACTGTACTGTACTGTACTGTACTGTACTGTACTGTACTGTACTGTACTGTACTGTACTGTACTGTACTGTACTGTACTGTACTGTACTGTACTGTACTGTACTGTACTGTACTGTACTGTACTGTACTGTACTGTACTGTACTGTACTGTACTGTACTGTACTGTACTGTACTGTACTGTACTGTACTGTACTGTACTGTACTGTACTGTACTGTACTGTACTGTACTGTACTGTACTGTACTGTACTGTACTGTACTGTACTGTACTGTACTGTACTGTACTGTACTGTACTGTACTGTACTGTACTGTACTGTACTGTACTGTACTGTACTGTACTGTACCGTACTGTACCGTACCGTACTGTACTGTACCGTACCGTACCGTAAAAAGTAAAAAAAGTGGGGGAAAAGTGCATTTACACTATGGTCGAGGGGGGAAATTATATTTGTTAAAACTGATACACAAGAGAAGACGGACAGGAGGACAAACTGACAGAGAGACACATATACATATAGACAAGCATAACTATACATAGTAAAAAAATTATTTAAACATGTATGTGCCTCATGCACTATTGGATCTAAAACATTATTAAATGTATTACTCAGTTTGACCATTTATAACAGTATCTTTATCTTTTCCGCTTGACCATCAAGCGCATTAAATATAAAGGGTCATCCATTTATGACGTCCTTTTTTTGGATTTTGGACCCCCCCCCCCCCCTCCACAAAAATCCACTTTTTGTTTCCTTATACAACTCCATATGCGTTCACAAAAGTCAGTTTTTTCAGACCCCCCCCCGCGTGTGGACGTCATAAATGGATGACCCCTAACTATATGCTACCTTATAGAATGATAGACAGTTTGTGCGTTGAACGGTGACAAACGGCCTGGGCCACGCGAAATAAATAGATACGGTTGAAACACTCAACGCTAGATGTTGGCCTACTTAGGTTACACGAAGTAGCGTTGTAAGTAGCACACAATCGCACAATTGAATGAAGACACACAAGTTATGCGAAACATATTGCAAACACTAATGTGAAGAACTTTCCGAAAGTTTTTATTATTGGAAATATGTATAAAATGTTTACCTACATGTGTTTTCATATCGAGAGATTGTGAAATTCTATGCAGTTCATGGCGTGTGTTGGATTTGTTTTTATCTCGAAAATAATATGCTTCATTAATTAGATATTTATTAAAAACTAAGTTATTTAGTAAAATGTAACATTAGTATTAAGTTTGAGCATGTTTTGAAAAATCAAGAAGTGTTTATATTGTTCTTTCTGATGAATAATCACACGATAATCATTTCTTTTGAAATAATTAATTGTGTGTGTAGATTTGTATAATTAAAATAAACGATATATGCGCAATAACACGGCAGTTTACTAGTATGTTTATTTGAAAATAAATGTATAACAAAAGAATACATTTCTACCATTTTCAGCATATGAAATTAACGACCATTATACGTATTCACTTTAATTTTTCAAATACATTCTTCATTATAAGCAATTCTCCCTTTTAAGACTGTATTCAGTCCCAAGCTTTATTCATGAGTATATATTTGATACAATTATTTTTAAATATTGAGTCACATAAAGAGTGCTTTTTCCTTTTAATTTTCTTTATCAGTGTTTTCTTCTTCAAAGTCTTAGGTCAGACATTATAATAATCATCTACCAGCATTTTATACCTAGTCTTTCTTCAGTCACGTAAAAGAAAATGTTCAGTACCCTTAGAACAGTCTCCATAAAACTTTAACGACCGAGACTTATACTACACTTACTGTGTCTTCACAGCAGCATGAATCTACATTAAACATCGCTTTCTTTCATAGCAGGTCATAATTCCATGTAATCTTTGTATAATAGCACCACGATTTATTCACAAAATCATACCCATACAAAATTTTTAACCCATATTCTGCTAGCGTCCCACTTATGGGATGCTTGTAAAAAAATTGCTAAAATTTGTTAAAAACTAGTTAAAACACAAATTATGTTTCATTGTATTTGAAAATGGTTAGACTATTGAATTTGTGTGTGTTTTGTGAAAAAAATTACTTTAGAAAAATGTTATAATGCCGGATTTGCAGGACTTGTCAAAATGGCGGAAAAAAGAAAACATGCGCACAGGAAAATGCATATCTTCTAAAATATTAACATTTTAAGTGCAAATTTGAAACTTGTAGCAGTACCATATTTCTATCTGATAAAAATTTAAGAATAACATTTTTTTTTTACTACTTCGTTATATCAAGTGTACAACAAGCGTCCCATAAGTGGGACGCTAGCAACGAATGGCCCCATGTAGATTGTTACACAAACGTCACATTTATTTGACACTAGCGAGAAACACATATGCAAATGTTTATGTTAAATGGTTATTTATGGTGAAACAATTGTTGACTATGTTAACTGCTGACTTTGGGGTGTTAAGTAATATTTATAGATATTTAATTATGACCTTGACCTATATTTATGCAGATTGTTACACAAACGTCACATTTATTGGACACTAGCGAGAAACATAGATGCAAATATTTATGTTAAATGGTTAATTATGGTGAAACAATTGTTGACTTTGTTTTACGGTTGACTTTAGGGTGTTAAGTAGTATTTATAGATTTAATTATGACCTTGAGCTATATTTTCTTATATATTATTGTATTAAAAAATTGCAAATATTGAAAAACTTACATTTTATTTTTAAGTTTTCAGAATTACGCTTACTGAAGTATTTAATACCATTGAATACAAACTAATTTAGTATTGCTGTAAATTTACTAGCGCGTGATATTAAAATCATAACAAACCAGAATAATAACAATGGCCACTATTGAGGTGAAATGATTCAGTCAAGGGGGTTGGTTAACTCTCTTCATATAAGAGCTCAAGCAACATATAGCAGAAATGTGAATTAGCTGTGTACTAGTGTCATGCCCCAATAATATTCCCATCCAAAGGTTCCCGATACCAGTTTTACTTTGTTAATTTTTTAAGGAGATTCCTGGTGTTAGATTGGGAGCTGTTCGCATAGTGAGGTGCATACATGGATGAGAGCCATGAACTATGAACACTCAACACAAGCCCCCAGAAACAGATCAGTGCCCTAGACATAATGTCTGATGTCCTAATGTACGCCTGTGAGGGGGCGGGGGGGGGGGGGAATAGCGAGGGTAACAAAAGAGAAGATGGCTAGATGACATCTGGGACTGGACCGGATGGTCTTTTGCAAATTCACTGAGGGTAGAGTTTCTTTCAGGCATCATTTCGGAGAGGGGGGGGGGGTTCTGCCCCCAGAACAAAATGGAATTTATATACAAAACATGCTTTTACCAATGTCCACCCTTCCCCTGAAATTTAAGTCCCCCCCCCCCCCTGAAAATTTCAAGTACGCCCCCCAAAAAATCAATTATTTATATTTAATTATATTACAGTTTCGATGAATAATAACAATATTTATGATCATGTGTGTATAATTAGATGTTCTAGTCACAGCTTTACTTATTTCCAAGTGTTGTTCACTTTGATGGATGCTAGATTGAAAGAAAACTAGACTTTTGAACTAAATTTTTGCATTTTAGACCATGGTATGGCTAACCCAATTGCTCATTATCATTATTTTTAGCTGTCCTAAACAATGTAATCATTGGTCTAACAATACAAAATCAGTATACAGCTTAATTTTCGCGTGATTAGCCATATTTCGTGATAAATGATTTTTTTTTCAATAAATGTACATGGGGCCGTTCGTTGCTAGCGTCCCATTTATGGGACGTTTTTTAAAAAATCGATATTTTAAAAAGTAAAGTATTGATTTTTAAAAAAATCCATAGTCATTCCTTCATTCAGTGCCCAAAAGCTAAACCACATCAAAAAATTATTAAAATTTGAGACCTTGGGATAATATGGGTTAATACATTTTTATAATCTTTTTATTAGACCTAATGATTTCTGTTACACATCAAAGTCAAACTAGTATCAATAACAAGCTAGTCTAAAATCAATATAAAAGTCATGCATGGTTGGTTTCGTCTGGAGAGTAACGTATAATCAGGAGATATGGACCAAGTTCGCAAGCGTTTTTAGCGGTGGCACCCCTTCAAGTGTGTTCAAGTTTATACATGAGCCGAGCCACCGTGTCGCAATAGTGACTTTGGTATTAGATATCAAGCTTTGCAATAATCAGCTTTGAAATATCGATATTGACAATACGAAAACAACAAAAAATGTATTTGATTGTTACATACAAATTTATAAAACATCTAGTTCACATATTTAGTGTTAGATAAAATATATTTCTAGAGTGTAATCTCGATGTCACTTAATTGTATGTATTGTTGTTTTTTTTTAATTTCTAGTATCTGTTATGATTAAAACTACTTTTAATAAAGTTACACTAAATAGTGATAGAACTATTTAAAATTAATGGGTTTTTTTACGTTTGAGATTGTTATAACTAAACGTATGCATAGGCTACATGTTTAATATGACATTTTACTTAGTGAGATAGGATGTCCTTCCTATATTATGTGATAGACTATGATTCCCATACGTAAATCATTGTGATTTTTTTTCATTTCACCAATTGTTGGAGTTCCATTTTTACTACATCAATTTCTTAATAATAATGTAATCTAGCGCTTAACATTTTTTACTCGTATACATTTATTATATATCCTTTTAAAATGTTTTACCTAGAATAAAAGAAGTGCTGGCTCGAGACCATAATGTCCACATAGTGATCTCCCACAAACCAAAGCAAAAGTCTGACTAAAACTGCGAGAGTAGTGACTGCTAAGATGCACTAAAAATGCTCGATTCTTAATTATCCATGTATTAATCTGCCTCACTTCACTTAAGGGCTAAAGCTTGAGCATGGAATCACAGTATGAGATAGAGTGAGAGAGAGAGAGAGAGAGAGAGAGAGAGAGAGAGAGAGAGAAACAGAGAGTACCATCTGCGACAACGGCTGCATTTTAATTTAAAAAAAACAAAATAAATGATTCCGAACAACGGCAAGCAAAGATGATCAGTTTGCAGTTTGTGCTCTCTTATTTGGACTAGCTTCTTCGTGCAGTTATACTCTACGTAATAAACAACATTGCTCTTCTAAAAGATGTTGAAGCTAATGTATCAGAATTAATAATTGCCCTTTAGAATGGAATATAGTAAAGCAATAGAAATGTTAACTGAAAGCGGATGTGATGTTAGTATTATTGGAAAAGCTGGATGGACGGCATTAATGCTTGCCGCTAAAACGGGACATGTCAATGCACTAGAACTGTTAATTCAGAGTGGTTGTGATCTTAATGCTGTTAACATGAATACATTGACGGCATTAATGCTTGCTGCGAGTAATGGACATGATGCAGCTGTACAAATGTTAGTTCAAAGCGGCTGTAAGGTTAATAGTGTTCATAAAGACGGGTGGACTGCATTAATGCTTGCCGCTAGCAATGGACATGATCAAATTATAAAACTGCTAATTCAAGGCGGGTGTGATGCAAATAAGGTAAAAGCAGATGGATCTACTGCATTGATGCTAGCCTCAGAGAATGGTCACGAAAAAGCGACGGAAACGTTAATTCGAAGCGGCTGTGATGTGAATATTGTTGACAAAGACGGATGGTCGACACTATTGTATGCCTCTAGACATGGAGATGAAATAGCAATTAAGCTGTTAATTGAAAGAGGATGTAATCTAAATGCTTGTGACAACACAGGATATACTGCATTGATGCTAGCCTCAGAGAAGGGGCATGAAAAGGTGATTGAGATGTTAATTAGAAGCGGATGTGTTGTTAATAAGGTTACAGCACTTGGATCTACTGCATTGATGATAGCCTCTAGGCATGGTCATGAAAAAGTGATGGAGACGTTAATTCAAAGCGGAAGTGATGTGAATGTTGTTGACAAAGACGGACGGACTCCACTAATGTATGCCTCTTCGTATGAATTTGAATTAGCAATTAAGCTGTTAATTGAAAGAGGATGTAATCTAAATGCTTGTGACAACACAGGTTATACTGCATTGATGCTAGCCACAAAAGAGAAGCATGATAAGGTGATTGAGGTGTTAATTAGAAGCGGATGTGATGTTAATAAGGTTGCAAAAAATAGATATACTGCATTCTCGATAGCCTTAGAGTATAAGCAAGAAAAAGCGATGGAGATGTTAATTAAAAGTGGATGTGATGTGGATATTTTTGACACATTCTTATCGAATTCACTAATATCTGCCTCTCTGCATGGATATGAAAGAGCAATTGAGCTGTTAATTGAAAGGGGGCGTAATCTAAATGCTAGGGACTATTGTGGAAATACTGCATTGATGCTAGCATCAGAGTATGGACATGAAAAGGTGATTGAGATGTTAATTAGAAGCGGATGTGATGTTAATAAGGTTGCAGCAGATGGATACTCTGCATTGATGCTAGCCTCAAAGAAAGGTCATGATAAGGTGATTGAGGTGTTAATTAGAAGCGGATGTGATGTTAATAAGGTTGCAGCAGATGGATATACTGCATTGATGCTAGCCTCAAAGAAAGGTCATGATAAGGTGATTGAGGTGTTAATTAGAAGCGGATGTGATGTTAATAAGATTACATCATATGGATATACTGCATTGATGCTAGCCTCAAAGAATTGTCACGAAAAAGCGATAGAGACGTTAATTCGAAGCGGATGTAATGTGAATATTGTTAGCGAAGACGGATGCAATCCACTATTGTTTGCCTCTAGACATGGATATGAAATAACAATTAAGCTGTTAATTGAAAGAGGATGTAATCTTAATGCTGGTGACAACAAAGGATATACTGCATTGATGCTAGCCTCAAAAAAAGGGCATGAAAAGGTGATTGAGATGTTAATTCGAAGCGGATGTGATGTGAATATGGTTAACAGAAAAGGTCATAATGCATTGATGCTAGCCTCAAACAAAGGGCATGGAAAGGTGATTGAGATGTTAATTAGGAGTGGAAGTGATGTTAATAAGGTTGCAGCAGATGGATCTACTGCATTAACGCTAGCCTCGCAGAATAATCCAGAAGCGATGGAAAAGTTAATTCGAAGCGGATGTGATGTGAACATCGTTGCCAAAAACAGTGGTACTCCACTAATGGTAGCCATTATGTGTAACTATGAAATAGCATTTGAGCTCTTGATTCAAAGAGGGTGTAATCTAGATGCTGGTGACTACACAGGACATACTGCATTGATGCTAGCCTCAGAGAATGGATATGAAAAGGTGATTGAGAGGTTAATTAGAAGCGGATGTGATGTTAATAAAGTAAAAGCAGATGGATCTACTGCATTGATGCTAGCCTCAGAGAAGGGGCATACAAAAGTGATTGAGATGTTAATTAGAAGTGGATGTGATGTTAATAAGGTTACATCAAATGGATATACTGCATTGATGCTAGCCTCAGAGAATGGGCATGAGAAGGCAATAGAGATGTTAGTTAGAAGCGGAAGTGATGTTAATCAGGTTGCAGCACATGGATCTACTGCATTGATGCTAGCCTTAGAGAATCGTCACGAAAAAGCGACGGAAACGTTAATTCGAAGCGGATGTGATGTGAATATTGTTGACAAAAACGGATGGTCTCCACTAATGTATGCCTCTTGGCGTGGATATGAAATAGCAATTGGGCTGTTAATTGATAGAGGGTGTAATCTAGATGTTGGTGGCAACATAGGATATACTGCATTGATGCTAGCAATTGAAAGTGGTGATGAAAAAACAATTGAGAAGTTAATTCGAAGCGGATGTGATGTGAATATTGTTAACAGAGAAGGACATAATGCACTGATGCGAGCCTCAAAGGAAGGGCATGCAAAGGTGATTGAGATGTTAATTAGAAGTGGATGTGATGTTAATAAGGTTACAGCAGATGGATCTACGGCATTGATGCAAGCCTCAGAAAATAAGCATGAAAAAGCGATGGAGACGTTAATTCGAAATGGATGTGATGTGAATATTGTTGGCAAAGACGGACGGACTACACTAATGGTAGCCATTGAGCTTGGATATGAAAAAACAATTGAGCTGTTAATTGAAAGGAAATGTAATCTAAATGCTGCTGACAACACAGGATTTACTGCATTGATGCTAGCCACTGTGAGAGGTGATAAAAAATCAATTTCGACGTTAATTCGAAGCGGATGTGCTGTTAACAATGTTAACGAAAACGGATATACTGCATTAATGCTAGCCTCACAGCATGGTTTTAAAGAGGCAATAGAGACGTTGATTCGAAGCGGATGTGATGTAAATATTGTTACAAGAAAAGGACATAATGCATTGATGCTAGCCTCCAAAAATGAAAATGTAAAAACTGTGCAACTGTTAATTGAAAGAGGGTGTAATCTGAATTCTATTACAGAAACAGGATGTACTGCATTGATGCTTGCCTGTATCAAAATTATTAACAATAACAATCATATATATGTAGAAAACGCTCTTCGTCTTCTACAAAAAATAGCGGATGACGATCCACTTATATTAAAAAGAAATGTATCACTAATTGAAATACTTGAAACACGAAAATCACAATATGCTTTTAAATCTCAAACTATTATTTCTTGTATATTATGGCACGTAAATAAGTCTTCTCTGTGTTTGACTTCAAGTTTAGGTAAGTGAAATAAAAAATTTCATTGTAGATTCGTGTATACGCAATATCATTTTATCGAATTTGAATATATCAATTAAATTATGATGAGAAACCACACTAATAAAAGACAACCCAAAAAAATTATACATTTATAGGGCTTACTCGTTAAATTTAATCATGTGTCATAAGCATACACATACTTTTTTTTTTACTACTTACAGATAAATATCTATCACCGTATGTGCCAAAAAACTGGAAGAAAAGTCACACGTGTATTGGACAAGGCGCGTTTGGAATGGTCCATATGGTGGACAGTGAAGATCTCGTATCTGATACAAAGCTTGTAGTCAAAGAAGTTTTTCTCACTGACAAAAATATAGTAAGTAAATAAAAAAAATATATATTTCCACTGGCGTTAGATGGAATACAAAAATATGCACTTTTTAAATTATAATTTACTATTCATACTGCCTAGCTTTGCTTAGGATTTAAAATAAAGAAATTGAGAATTTGAATGATTAATTAATTGGTGATTAGGTATTATGTGGAGTGGTTGAGGCTTAAGTTTAAAGAGTATTGAGTAATTACATGTCATGCAAATGGAGTTATTACAAACGTATTACTCGCAAGGTTATTAGAACTGCTAAGGCTTCCTTAAATGTATAAAATTTTAAAAAATATAATACATTTATTATCGCGATTACTTTTACAATTTCAGTACAATATATGCTATAAATGATAACGACATATCTATTTTATTGAATGGTTTACTTTGTAATTTTTGTAATTTTTTGTTTTTTCTTTAAAATAGTATAAAAATTACTTTTAAAATATTGCTGTAATAAGTTACCTCCGATGTACAAAAACCAAATGGCGTAGTTTGTTTACCTTTTCACAAACAATTGTTTATATAAGATAATACAGTAGCTGGACACATCTAACGACAGTAAAAGGTTGTTTTTCCGACGAGATTGAAATTTTATGTTACCCTCTAGTGTCAGTCTACGACCCCACAAAGTATTAGGGGGGTTGTTCACCAATGTATATATATATATATATATCTTATAAAAAAGAGAATTTCACTCGCGGTAATTTTTTAGCCCTCGTCGACGGCTTTGAGTCAAATCGACTGTTGTTCAGCTCGACCTAGCCATTTACCTAGGAGTATTATGTAACTCTACAAGTTGTAAATATCACGTAACACCCGGATTCTTTTAGGGTGGTTCTAGACTGATTAATTATACGAAACTATAAAAGATTACTAGAAACAAAAATATCTTCGTAGATTCGAAATCTAATGTCTAGGGTTAAATATAAATTGAAACTAATATGGGCCAGGCTTCTCTCAGGATGTCGTGTGCGCTCTCTCGTGTGTGGAAAATTAATCCTTTTTATATCAACCTAAAATTATGGGATGTTGACATCAATGTGAAGGACCATTGGGGGTGGAGATAAACACGAGAAAAACGAACTCAGTTGTGAATACTATTACATGAGTGTGATGGAAAATTTTTAGTCTAACAAGAGATAGCTCAAGGCCATTTTAATATTAATACAATTAAACTATAAAAAATTAGACATAAGTAGGTCACCGGAGCATACAAAAAAATTAGCCAGATGTGAAGAATATAAGTGCCCTAAAATCCGTGTTGAAATGACCATATGTTTTTCTCATAAAATACAAAGATTATATATGTAAACACGTCTTCTCAGTTTTTACAAATTTACGAAGTTTTTCCAGATATGCCGAGTTTTTTATGACACTTCCGGCGTTCTCCTATCACCTTACAAAACATCAAGGGGGGGGGGGGTCGTTCGGAAAAAGTGTTTTTGCAATGGTCCATAAAGGGACCATTTATTACCAAAAATAAAAATGCACCCTTACATTTCAAATTGTATGAGTGGATCGGATCCCAATTGGAAAAATTGTATGGAAAACATCAGATCGTACAATAGTGCAATAGCCTTTGTCTCGATGGGAGCACAAGTGGATGAAGAATTGACTAGACGTTCAGGTCCGTATTGCTACAGAATCCATGGGCAAAAATACCACGCTACATCTGCACTATACCCATGTGAAGGCGAATCACCAAAATTTTTCCAATAGTATATTTTGGAATCGGCTCAAGCTTTAAAAGAGAGAATGTCTAATCCTGCAAACAATAGATGTATGATTGAAGTTATGGTGAATCTCCAAAACCTTTTTGTGTGAAATAAACCCGTTATCACGGGAATGTAATAACTTGATGACTTTTGAAAAAAATGAAATGCTCAGGGCCGTATACGATGTGCTTCACCGATTTGTCAACAACCAGAACCAGGATGATGTTACCAGATTTCCAGGAAAAAAAAATCATTCTGCCTTCAACGTTTCAAGGCAGTCCCAAAACTATGACCCAGAACTATCAGGATGCTATGGCCATTGTAAGAAAAATTGATAAACCTGATTTGTTTGTGACAGTAACCTGCAACCCCAAATGGAGAGAAATAAAGGAAAATTTACTAGCAGGCAAGCAGCCATGTGATAGGCCTGATTTGGTAGCTAGAGTTTTCGTAATTAAACTGAAATAGCTGCTGAATGATTTAACTAAATTCCATAAATTTGGACGTGTTAGAGCAATGCTTTACGTCAGGGGTCTCCAAACTTTTCAGCCCGAGGGCCGCATTGACAATCAAATATCAGTTTGGGGGCCAGAGTTTCTTCAAGGCATATCTTCTTCAAGCCCCCCCCCCCCCCCAACAAAATTTAATTTATATAGAAATATATACAAATTTCAAGTGCCCCCCCCCCCCCCAGCGAAAAATCTGAAAGAAACACTCGAGTTCCAAGTTTGCTCTCAAATTATTCTTCACGTATTCTATTTTCTATATCTATGTTGAGTCCATGTGACCTTATTAAATTCGCCATCTTCACCTCAGGATTCAGCACACTGGTAATGTCCATATATTTAGCACACAAAGCTTGCTGATGAATAATAGAGTACAGGAACATTGGTTGTCGAATATTTTTCTCATTCGCTTGTCCAATCAATCCTTTCTTTGTGCCACTAACTTACTTTTCCCCATCAACAGTCAGGTAACTGAGGTTAGTCCAGTCCAAGTTACAATCAGCAAATGTTTTCTTTAATTCAATGAATATATCCTCTCCGGTAACAGTGCCATATATGTTATGTAGGGAAGCCAGCTCTTGTGTTATGTTCATGTCTTCATCCACACCTCTTATGAACACAAGCAGTTGAGAGGTGAAACAGCTGTCCAGCGATTCATCTATTGCAATTTAAAATTTGTGAAACTTGCTTGCATTTTTCGCTATTATATATAATCACGATGTTTTCACCAATGTCTGCAAAAGGGTGGGCAAAGGTATTTGACCCAACGCTACATTTTCAAATTGTTTTGATTTTTCTGGGCAAAGCTCATCAGCCACCTGTAACAGACATTTTTCCGTGGACAAAAAGATCTCCGCGGGCTGGATGAGAGGACCTTGCGGGCCGCATCCGACTCGCGGGCCGTAGTTTGGAGACCCCTGCTTTACGTTATCGAATTTTAGAAACGGGGTCTACCACACGCGCACATACTGATGTTTATGGTGCCGGAAGACAAAGCCTGGGAAAAAGAAAGAGTGCAGGAATCCCAGATAAAGCTTCACACCCACGTCTACACGAAATAGTGGAAACCAGTATGATACATCGGCCCATGTGGTCCGCTAAATCCAAAATCAACATGCATGGAAAATGGAAAATGCAGCAAAGAATACCCAAAAGCTTTCTGTGCAGAGACCAAAAGCAATATCAGTGGGTATCCGCAATATCAACGCCGTGACAATGAACATTTTGTTGAAAGTGGTGGAAACAAATTGGACACCAGATGGGTGGTGCCATACAACCCATAACTGACTCTAAAATATAAAGCCCACTTAAATGTAGAGATATACAGCTGAAGCATGTTGGAGGCTCAGGGAATACAAAATGCACCACCAAACTCATCATGTGGAAAGGTTAAATGTCCACCTTGAGGACAAACAATCAATATGTTTTATTCCAGGCTAGGAGGCTAAAGCTGTGCAACAGAAAGCCACAAAGTCCAAGCTTCTGGCTTGGTTTAAGCTCAATTAGGAAGATCCAAATGCCCGAGATTATTTATATATTGAAATCCCCAAACACTATACAACTATACCTGGGATTACAAAAAATCCAAATGGAAACCGCGTCTTAGGGGACACGAAAAAACAACTGGAAGAGTGTATTTAGTAAGTGCCACAGATAGAGAAAAAAATGGTTTCTCCGTATTCTTCTTCTCAATGTTAAAGGTGCCACATCTTACACTGACCTCAGAAAGGTTGAAAGAAATCCTACCCCATTTGCAACCTTACAGGAAGCATGCATTGCAAGGGGTTTGACCGATGTTGACTCCAAATGGGATGCATGCCTAACAGAAGCTGCAATCCATCATATGCCAGTGTTTGCTTTTATTTTTCTCATGTGTGAGCCTTCAGATGCAGCAGCATTATTGACAGACATTCAAAATCACTGATAGAAGATTTTTAAAGACAATTTCCTGCTGGAGATCGAGCTTTATTTTTAACACTGAAAGGTATTGAATCTGTCTTTCTGACTTATAGAAAGTCATTGGCAGATTTTTGCCTAGAACTCCCAGCCGACAGAAATGCAGAGCCTGTTCATCCTGGGACAAAATTTGATCTAGTGACTAAAGGGACATTGTTTGAAGAAAACATTTGCAAGCTTAACTCTAGACAAAGAAAGGCTTTCGACATAATCAGGACAGCCATTGAAAACCCTGACTTACCCAACCGTTTCTTCTTTATTGATGGACCAGGAGGAAGTGGTAAAACGTTTCTATACAACACAATCATGCATTACGTATGCAGCAAAAATGCCATGTGCCTTTACGGGCTTAGCAGCAACTTTACTTGAGGGAGGCATAACATCACACAGCCGTTTTAAGCTGCCTGGTACAATAAATGAAACATCCACATGTAATGTGCGACACGGGACAAATACGGCGAACGAGCTTAAAAAGGCCAAAGCGATGATCTGAGAAGAAGCTTCAATGGTCCCAGCATATGGAGTTGATGCAGTTGACGCACTTTTTAAAGAGCTTTTAGCTGAAAACACACACGTTCCTCCTAGGAAACCGTTTGGAGGTGTTGTTTTTCTATTCAAAGGCGATTTTCGACAAATTCTCCCTGTTGTTCTCATGGCAGTAGAACTGAAATAGTTTCCTAATGCATGAAGAACAGCAAATGTTGGAATCACATTCAGTTCTTAAAATTAGACCAAAACATGCGTGCTAATGACCAGAACGATCTGTTACAAACCCGGAATTTTTCAAAATAGCTTTAAAACTTGGTGATGGAAAACTACAAAAGCCGCAATTAGAGGAAGACATCATTGAAGTTCCACCAGTCTGCATCGAAAACAGGTGTATTGTAGATGCCGTCTTTCCTAGGGTCATCGTACCAGGTGATGAAAGCATTGCTAACCGGGTCATCCTAACACCAAAAAACCAGGAATATATCGAACTAAATGAAATGATTCTAATAAAAGTTCAATCGGAATTAAAATGCTATCAGAGTATCGATTCTCTTCAGCAAGACAGTGCAAATGCAGAGGAGGCAGCAAACTATACATTGGAGTTTTGCACAGTCTAACACCTGGAGGTATACCACCTTATAGACTTAATTTGAAAGTTGGGTCGGTTGTTATGTTGCTCAGAAACCTTGATTCCTCCAGAGGCCTTTGCAATGGCACAAGAATGGTCGTCAAGCAGCTAATGTCAAAGGTCATAGACTGCGAAATAATGATCGGGTCGCTTAAAGGTTCGAGAGTGTTCATACCAAGAGTTATTCTTTCACCCAGTGACTCCAACCTTCCCTTCACGTTAAAAAGGAAACAGTTTCCATTGAGACTTGCTTTTGCCATGACGATAAATAAAAGCAAAGGACAGACAATGGATAGTGTAGGCATTTATTTGCCTTCACGAGTTTTTAGTCATGGGTATGGGTATGGGTATGGGTATGGGTAAGGTGATGGTGGTGGTGATGGTGTTGGTGTTGATGATGGTGACGGTGATGGTGATCGTAATGGTGATGGTAAAGGTGATGATGATGGTGATAGCGATAGCCCGATTGTCCTGGAAGTGCCAGCCAAGACCTTAATGTTAAAGCATAATTAACGAAAAAGATCGTGGGTGATCAAACCCACTTTCGTTTCTAATTTATGATCATCAATCATAATTATTCCTTGCTCTTTTTTTCCTGAACTATTCCTACCTTACCGCCATTACTACACACCTAATTATAATCGGTTGTTGTGTTTGTAATAATTGCACTATTTTTAAACAATTGTATGCATGTTTCTAAATGACTTATGTATCTGTACAGTCAAAAGATTTTACAGAGGTCATTGTAACACTCAAGTTGCAGCACAAAAGCATTATACAGTTTTTTGGATATGAAATAAAAGACAGTAAACTGAATTTATTTTTCGAATATATGCCGCTAGTAAGTAATATTTAAAAAAAAAAAATAACTGTGGGAGTACAAAGTTTTTATACATGTTCGTAATAAAACACCAATACACTTACTGGGCTTTTCTGTTTAAATTAAATGAAGTTTATCATTTTATTTTGGAATCGATACAACCAACAACAGCTCAGATTTGTTATTTCTAACACACACACACACACACACACACATATATATATATGTATATGTATATATATATATATATATATATATATATATATATATATATATATATGACTTATGTATTTATATTTATATTTAGGCTCCTATGTGTTTATTTTTAACCGAATTTAATATACAGTACAATAGAAAAGATGAACATATATTGCTAGCCGTACGTCTATTTTGTGTAAATAATTATATTTCAGGGCTCTTTGTCGGGGTATGTAAAGGAAAAAGGCAAACTTAATGAAACCCAAATTTTTCCATATACCAAGCAAATACTTGAAGCAGTTTCATATCTTCATAATTTTGATCCCCAGATTATCCATAGAGATATTAAAGGTAAAGACAATGCACACAAATTATTTGTTTGAATTTTTAAATATTATACCTTTCAGGTTACAGGAGTACGTTTGTTTTAATTTCTACTTTTTCAAATCAAATGCTATTATAAAAACTAAGTTAAATAAATCTTTAGATTCTTTGTTAAGTTTAACAAATTCATTTTATTCACAATTATTATGCGCAAAAAGTAGACAAACCATTTTGACAATCCAAAAAAAAAAAAGTTCAAAACAACTAAAATCAGCTTACACACTATTACAATTTTTTTGTGAGATTTTGTGTCTGAGATATTTTGTCTGAGATCGTTTGTCCATTATATTATTTGTCAAGATATATTATGTCCGGGTATCTTTTGTCCGGGAGATAATTTGTCCTTAGATAATTTGTCCTGTCACCATGTAGGCCTATATATATATATATATATATATATATATATATATATATATATATATATATATATATATATATATATATATATATATATATATATAATTTATACAATTCAGGACAGAACATACTACTTAAAGATGAAAACACAGTGAAGCTGGCGGATTTTGGGATTTCAAAAATACTAAATTCAACTGCCCCACGAACACAATTAGGCACACATAACTTCATGGCGCCTGAGGTTATTTTAATTGATGAAAACAATGCAACTTACACTATAAAAGCTGACATTTGGTAATTATTTGAATTTTTATATGATAGTTTAAGTGAGTATAAGACAGTTAATTTATCTAGATTATTAATATACAGCATAATTTATGTATTTCACAAAGGTAAACTAATACGTAATTTTGAGTGCTTCTATGAATATAGTTTTTTTTTATTAAGTTTTCTTTAAAACATTCAAATAGTATTATAGCTTGCATTACCCAAATAAATGTTGATTCACATTCAAATAATGTATGAAATTAAAATACTGACTAAAGAATAGTTATCAACATTTAAATATTAAATTTATTCTTAACACATAATTGATGAGTTTTACTTTTTTTACAACGAAGTAACCATTATATATGTGTATATACAAATAACATTATTCCTATATTTTTTTCTTTAAGGAGTGTTGGCTGTACAGTTGTTGAAATGGCTACAGGAAGACCACCATTTCCCGGATTTTCAGAGGCACGTGTTGTTTTTTGGTATGCAGAAAAGAAAGGACCAGTGTATGATCTGCCCAATAATACGTCAAAAGCATTAAGAGAAATACTTGGACAAACATTTCTTTTAGATCCCTCAGAAAGACCAACATCAGATGTGCTGCTTCGAAGATTTTTTTAAACAGAAGTTATTTTTTTTAATTTCTTGTTTGTTTACCTATTATTTTCAGCAACTTTAAATAAAGTAAAGTAAAAACATGAAGATGTGCAAAGAACATTGCGTTCATGCAGTAATCAGAATAAATTTGCGTTTTTTTATTTAACAATATATTTTTAATTGTTTTAATTTACTTTAAAATAATCAAGATAGTGATTGTAAACAAATGAGATTACACAATTACTTTTTATGTTATTGTTTTATGAACAGTTATATAAAAAATATAAGCTATATAAAGCTATCTTAAATATCAATTTTATATTGCAGAGAGTAGTTTACATATTTTTGTATAAATTAATATTATATAATTAATTTAGTAATCAAATTTGCATCATACTACCTTAGAATAAAAGAAAATCAATACAGTGATTAGTACATAATATATATTAATTTCTTATTTATCAGGTTGATAAATAACCTTAATTGTAATATGTTTTATAAAGAAGGAATTACAATTTTTGATCAATATAACCTACCTTGTGCATACATAAATAATACCAAATTTTACGAACAAATATTAAATTGTAATTAAATCATTAAGTTATTATTAAGTCTTTTCACCAGTCTTTTTAAGTTAATGGAATCTACTTCCATTCAGATTATACTACCATACATCAAGATTGTTTCATATATTGCATTCTAAAATAATTTAGCTGTGAAAAACTCTATTTATGATGCCAAATTCTAAGCAATGAAACCATAAATCACATCTCCCTTTATACAGAGATCACAATACTGACAGGTTCTTTGATGAAATGTTAAACACCTCCGCCATCGTCCTTACTTCCATCGGTGTACCTGGCAACATTTTGATCATCGTCACTTTATGGACTCTAAGAGCCAAAAACCCAGGGACCTTGTTTGTGTTGGCTCTTGCTGGCTCTGACGGGATGGCCCTGATCTTTAAACTTCTACTACGGTTATTGCCCTTTTTTTCAGCGATTACCTAAAGTTGAATTGGATTTTCGATGCGTTTATTTATGTTTGCCATTTGTTTTTTTTTCATTTTTTTCATGCTGGATAACGGTATTGATTTGTTTAGTACGATTCATAGCGGTTTGGTTCCCATTGAGAAAATTAATCATCATGACGTATCGACGAAGTATAATATTTCTATGCACTGTCAGTGGTGTAACATTTATGATTTCTTTCTTAGTCGAACCTTGTTATTATTTTCAACAAAAATGTAATGCTTATATTTTCTTTTCTTTCAATGTTCTTGTCAATGTACTCATTCCATTTATTTTGTGTCTTATTTTGACGATCGCTGTTGTTGTTAAATTTTACACACACACAAATAGAAAGGAATCAAAAAAATTAGTCATCCCTTATCCCCTTGGGTCGATGGTTTCTTTTAGTTGTTTTTGCCATCTGTCCTGACACTCTGGTGCACTGGGAAGTTCTTTAACGGACTAGTCCAAACGTTGATGTCATCCCTCCATTGCGTGCTTGCTCTGTCCTTCACTTCACCCCTGGCACGAAGCCCTGTATGATTGTTTTGGTTTGACCATTGGTTTGTGTGACAACTCCATCTATTAATATAACGATAATATTATTTAACTAAAATATTTGTCGTATTGTTTCACATTTTACATTAGTATAATTATGTTGAGTGTCTTACTTTTACTTTAATTCTTTTGTACTTCCTTTGATGTGTATTGAAAAAAAATAAACTTTCCTCTCTTAACTAGTTATTTTTATTGTTCTTTATATTTGATTATATAATTACAGGACTCGTGTGACAACCCCATCTATTAATGTAACGATAATATTATATAACTGAAATATTTGTAGTGTTAACACATTTTAATCATGAATATATATTATTATTAATGTTTTGTACTTCCTTTTTGTTGTATTAAAAAAAATATCCTTTCCACTGCTAACTAGTCATTTTTATTGTGCTTTATATTTGATGCTATAATTATTATCTTCTTTACTGCTTTAATGTGATGTAGGGCCTACCTTTTAAATATACTTTAAAAATATGGAATTAATATTATAGAAATGATTCATTAAATTAATTTTGTTTTATCAATTTTTACAAAATATTTTTTTAAAGAAAAAACGGACAATTAAAATGTATTAAGCTGGCACAATTAATGTATATTTAACATTTAAGTTACACGTATGGTAATATCGATCCATGCGCTGATGAAGTCAATTTCACCTTCTTCTGTAATTATTTTATACAAATGGATAGTGTATTCGGCACTAGTCTCATCCGTATTTACTCCCCCAACATGTTTTTTTTTTAGTTTCATAAAGAAGAAACAAAATATCTTAATAATATTAGATCTACGGGGTTTAAAAAGAATAAACAAATGTGTAATTCATGTTTAAACAATGATGAATAAGAAGAACCGTTACTACAAAAATATTGGGACTGTAATTTTTTTTTATTAAATAAGAGAAACAACTTAAAAAAAAACACTCGAAAAATGATTTTTTTAAATACAAGAAACATAATTGAAAGTTAAATTAAAACTATATTCAAAGCATAAAAAAAACAAAATGCAGACAATCTTTATTAAAAAAAAATTACTCATATGTGTGTGGGCTTATATTAGGCGTATCTTTTAAATTGGTCTGCGTAAAAATAATTAGTGATGCACTAGTGAATAGTTAATTACAGTGGTAGGTATTGTCATGAATTATATTAAAGCAAGTCTTGTGTCAATAAAACTTAACAATAAAGATTGTTGAAAATGCTAATTTCAACTGCTGTATATATTCCCTTCCCTTCGTCATCCTCCCTCCAAGAACAGTTCTGGTACACAGTTCGATTAAGTAAATTTTAACATTTTTTTAGTCGTTTTAATTAGTTATAGGTAGTTAGTCAGAATTACCACAACGTCATAAGTCACACACAGGAGCTTTCCATTCAGTTTATCCTTGCTTCTTCGCCCCCAGAAGTAACATATTTTTATTATGTTATTTTCCAAAACATTCTTAGAGCGTGAAGATGAAAACGAAATAAAAATGTACATGCTATCTATACAAATAATTGAGACTAAAAACATAATCTTTGTTAATAAATCATCATGATCGTTTCCCGTTTTTGCCCATGTAGATTTCATCTACTTCAGAGAGACAGAGTCATATGAAGCGATAGCGTAGTCAGTGCTTTTTGCCCAGCCGCTTATGCTTTTACTGACTTGAGTTATGTACCCAACAGAGCTGGATTGACTCAGGGACATTCTACTAACTTGAACCCGGATTCGAACTCGAGCAATGACACTGAGTACCCACAGCTTCAGGCCTGAGTTTCCACAGCTTCAACACTGAGTACCCACAGATTTAGCCCTGAGTACCCACATTTTAGCCCTGAGTACCCACAGCAGTCGCATTGAGCATGGAAGAAAATAAAATATACGTTGATTTTTTCCCTTGTGTGTATAGAAAACATAAGTGAAATGAGAAATATGCTTCTTCATTAGCTGATCTTGAATAAGAGTTGAAGAAAAGGTCGTAACCCGGACAACTAAGGCTATACACATTCAGGAAGTCCTTTGATATGTAGTGTGTAGTGTGTTACTGTAGAGAAGTAGAACCACGACACCAATGCTTCAGAATATTCAGAATCATAAGAGTTATACGATGATAAGGGACGGTTGAGCTATGTTACTCTACTCTACAACTGAATATGCGATGGCGTGGCCTAGCGATAGAGAGCTAGGCATCTAACCCGAAAGTCTCGAGTTCGAATTCGGGTTCAAATTAGTTGAATATCTCTAAGTACAACCAGCGTCTGCCTAATGTGTCTTGGGCACGAATGGGGAAAGATGTTACCTGAATAACGAAATCGATAGTTTTCCTGAATTGTATAATTAAGACTAGTTCTCCATGCATGCCGATATATTTAATCTTTATGAACTATTTTTTTCAATAGTGGCTGTTGTATCAAATTAGTTACATAGTCCAAAGTAGAAACTACATCAGGCTTACAATTCAGTTTCTGTAAGAGAATATAAATTTAGTAAAAATAATTTTTAACCGCTTGGAAATAAATCCGTCATGAAAAAATGGGTCCACTGTCGACACTAAGGCAAATAATCACTCAGCCGTAAACAAATCAGTTCTTTGCTTAGCCGTTAGAATGATCGCTAGTACATAATCCTTTTATCACTGTTTACTATTGAATTAAGTTAAGTAAATATTAAATTCAATAATAAAACTTATGTATAAGAAAGATTAAGCAATATGTATTCTTTATTTGTCAATGAAGACGCACAAATCTTTAACACAATCTCGGCATATAACAGGGCCTAAATAAAGATAAAATATTATCCACAACCCACAAACATTAAAAGGAACGGTATTTGTGAAGCAAATAAAAGCTTATAATAATGAAATCAGACGAAGGTTTAACACTTAAACCTTCGTCTGATTTCATTAGTAGTTTTTGTGACACATCTTTTAACAGCGGAAATCGAAAAACTTTGTCAAAGGTCGCTTACAATATTTTTCCGGAAAACCAAATCAAAAGGAGTATACAATTAATGAGCTCATTGAGGTACAATACTATTAAACTTGATTTCGCAATTTGCGTAAATGAAACCAGTATTAAGATGACTAGAGGTTTGTTTTTTATCATTGTTGCCTCACACAGCTAACATTCTACACTGAAGATGACTATGTGTGGTGGTGATGTTAGAACACGTCGACGATACACATCAAATCTAACATCTGTGTACATCGTGATGATTTGGGTGTGTAAATTGGTCGCCATCGTCGGAAAAAGTATGTACTGAATTTTTAATTTTTTTTTTCATGGGAAGAAACTATGTTGGTTAATAGTTGCCTGGGAAGTAATTTATTTAACAATCCATTCCAATAAATAAAGAAAAAAAAAATGTAGCAAATGATACAAAAAAAACAAGCAGTAAAGTTTAGTGCTGCAGTAGAGTTCACACATGGATAATATCTAATAACGAGAAAAATGGCCCGTTGAGGAAGGATACACCGGGCGCTAGGCTGATAGTGCTGTCTCTTTTCTCTAAACTAAAACCACCCCCCCACACACACCCCCACACCCCCCACCCACCCCACACACACCACCCCCCACCCACACACACACCACCCCCACACCCCCCACCCCCCACACACCCCACCCCCCACACCCCAAAAAACATGTATACCGTCCCATTCAACGAAATATAATTATATACTTTTTCCAGTGTCCGCCCCCTCCCCGAAAATTCTACCCCCGCCCCCGAAAATTTCAAGTACCCCCCACCCCTCTCCGGGGAGGAAAAAGTCTAAACTAAAACCACCCCACCCCCACCCCACCCCCCACACACACCACCCCCCCCACACACACCACCCCCCACCCCCCCCCCCCCAAAAAAAAAAACATGTCTACCGTCCCATTCAACGAAATATAATTATATAATTTTTCCAGTGTCCGCCCCCTCCCCCGCCCCCTCCCCGAAAATTCTACCCCCGCCACCGAAAATTTCAAGTACCCCCACCCCTCTCCGGGGAGGAAAAAGTCTAAATTAAAACCACCCCACCCCCCCACACACCCCCCACCCCCCCCCCACCCCCCTAAAAAACATGTCTACCGTCCCATTCAACGAAATATAATTATATACTTTTTCCTAGTGTCCGCCCCCTCCCCGAAAATTCTACCCCCGCCTCCGAAAATTTCAAGTACCCTCTCCGTGGAGGAAAAAGTCTGAAAGAAACACTGGTGTCGCGCATAGCCACTACGCGAAGAATTGCATTAAAGAAATTGCAAGAAAACCACTTTTTAGATTAGACACATTAAACCACTTAGATTAGACCAAATTGCCTTTGTATTGAATGTTTACTCGATAATCAATGACGTCATATCAATGTGTGCACTATCCGGCTTGAGATTATTTTCTACTCTGTGCGCTAAATGTGTCGACGTCATACTTCGTTTTTCGAATTACTATGCATGTTTTTATTTTCCTTGTGTTTTCTCTAGAGCGTTCTTGTCAGACAGATAGATAGATAGATAGATAGACAGACAGCGAAACTATTATTATAGATGCATACTAAAATGGCGCGAATGTGTATATGTAAGTAGTTTAACCTGTCATTTACATGTCTAGATAGTATGTTTTTCGTGCATTTATTTTCATTTCTTATTCTAATGATATATTTCATATAATATATTATTAAAATCTTCTCATATTTACTTTAATTACTTCACTGTAACATACTATGCTTTTTGTGGGTGGTAAAACGAAATTTAAAAAGTACAGTTTCATATTTTATTTAGAAGACAGGTTAAAAGAAACGATGTTTACAGTAAACAATATTGATTATGCTGATAGTGTACGTGACAGCTATCTGATGCTAGAGGGTGACACGGCTACCTTCACCTGTACAAATACACGCTATATAGATGGTGACACGATCACCATCTCAGTTGGACTTGGTGACACCTTCAGTGTCACACACGCAAACAATTACACAGGTGCCATCTTGAATGTAACAAAGTCACATACTGCCACTTACACCATACACAACGTCACGTGTGGTGATATGGGCACATACACATGCACAATAGGGCATAAAGGACAAATGTCACATGATATTCACAGGAACCTATTGATCTGGCATTGTGAGTATGACAGTTTCTTTATTCAGGTAAAACTCCATTACTCTCATAACTGGCTAAATATATATTATTTTGACTAACCTTGTAATAATTTTAAAAATAATACATATTTCTACGCGAGTTTGGTTTAAATTTATACATTATTTTTATTAAAATTATATTTATGTTAAGGAAAATTAAATGGTAATAATTGATTAAATTATATCTATTATATATATATATACACATATATATATATATATATATATATATATATATATATATATATATATATATATATATATGTATATATATGTATATTTATATATAAATTTATATATAAATTTGTTCTTTGGTTTTTTGTGTGTGAATTGTACATTTTTTACCAGATAGCTAAAAAAAAACTTTGTTGACTGGGCGTCCTGCAAATATAGTCAATGTTACCCCTTGATTGATTGGTAGTTGTGTACCTGATGCTTCAGTCGGTGTACTGAAACATCACGGGTTCCCATTGGAGCACTATTGTGTCTACATCTGTTTTAAAGAGAATCCTACAAAAAACGACACGTTAGTGTAGTAGTGTAATTGGTAACTCCTTAGAGTGTACATTATGCCCCGTGGCATACAAGCAGTAGAGTAGACTAACCCGTATCCGATAAAATATGTTTAAAGAAATATAGTGACCATAGTGTTAACACTAAATAATTCCGTTCTCGAGAAAGTCCACATTAATCCTATAAATAATACCGATTAGTAGCTAGTTGACAAAACCATCCCAAAATGCGTTGATTTCGTGAGCAGTAGTCTACCAGATCGCAGCAACACGCTACGGGTAGGCTAATAATTTTATAAAATCTCTAACTCCAGGTCCTCCCCAGCTGTGTCGACAAAACGACCATCAGCAGACATTAACCGCCGATTTTTCCAGACCAGCAGACGTGTCATTTTGTGTTGTGACACAAAGGGCTCACCCTCCCTACCCCCAGCTAAGGATTGGAAACACAACCCTGACCCCAGGGAAAGATGACCCCCAGTACATTTTCGACTGGACCCACATTGGAGGGTTGTACCATAACGTCCATCTTTACATCAAAAAAGTCTCACAGTTACAGTTCCTAAGCTTGGTACTGACCGTTACAGAGAAGGAAGTCTTAGCACGCAGGATCAAAGTTAAACTAGGTTAGTCTGTCTGTCTGTCTGTCTGATGAGTAAAGTCTTGACACATATGATCATAGTTGGACCATGTTAGTATGTATGTTATATTTGTACTACACGATATGGCACAGTTTATCAAAGTCATTTAATGTAAAAATGAAAACACAACTATCATGAGCGGATAGCGGTGCTATAGATATGTCATTTGTGAGCAAACATTCGTTCAAACGTCCATTTAGTAAAAAAAAAGTACCACGGTAAGTATTTAATTCATAGACTTATCCTCCATTTATCAGTTAAGAATATGCATAGTTTATACTATTGGCCTACTGTATCGCACACCATAAAATTTACAATTTTATTCTTCTGTATTATTTTATTATTAAAAAGAAAACGACACCAGGAAAAAATAAATTCTTCCGAAAAATTTACTAATTAAGTTTTTTTTTTTTAATTTACCCTTTATATATTTATACATTTCATCTTTAACAGAGTCTCTTCCAGGAAGTCTTGCTGCCCCCCCCCCCCAAACGAGATGGTATTTATATATTGTACATTTACTTTTACTAGTGTCCATCCCCCCCCCCCCCCGGAAAATGTAGACATCCCCCCCCCCAAATGTCAAGTGTCCCCCTCCCCGCCCCTCAGGGTTAAAAGTCTGGAATAAACATTGAGCTTTAATGAGAGATATGGCTAATACATAGTTGACGACTTCATATAGAATGCGTGCATGATCAAACACATTTGATGTTTACTAGATATAATTATATGAACGCCTGTTTTTAAAACTCTAATTCATTGACGAGTTCAAGTTCTAATCGTAATCTTTTTTTCTCTTGGCTGATTCAAATCATACTTCAGAACAGGTAACCGAACTAAAAATATTATTGTGCGCTTCAACTCCTTTTCTTTTTTTTTGGTTAATCGATGCTTGATGATTCCTCAGTTAGCTTTAATTGGTACCCGATTGACTTAAATAACGTTAGAGCTGAGGGATAGTTGCAACATAACTTTTCAAGCTCTTCTCGTATATAATTAGAACTCATTGAAGAGTCTCTTCATGTTACAGTCCAAGGTTCTGTTGAGTCATACCGTTTACTCATAAATTAATGACGTACCAATGAATATTGAAGTGTCTCAGTGTATTTTATCTTTAACATCATGTTAACATAATGTTTGAAAGACATTTTCCGAAGACAACATAACAAACATAATCAGACACACAGAAACACACAATAATACTCAGAAAATATTACACACACTCATTTTACATGCATCTATCCGCTGGCCTCGATACAAAGATTCTAATAAACACAGCCACACGAACACAATTACAAACACACACACCAACACACTTTTTTTCTAAACACGTACATCCTAATCCACGCATGCAGAAACAGCGATGAACACAAAATTAATAAACATTCATCATTCAGTAGCATATGTATATATAAAATAAATAAATAAATAAATAAATATATATATATATATATATATATGTATATATATATATATATATATATATATATATATATATATATATATATATATATATATATATATATATATATATATATATATATATATATATATGCATATATATATATGCATATATGTGTGTGTGTGTCTTTTAGCCTCAGCAGATTATCGATGGAAGTAAAATTGCAGTTGTCTTACTATTTTGACTTTGTGTTGGTATATGTGCTTGCTTGGCTAATCATCCAAATTTTGGCAATCTCTGCCAGAATTTGTTGCAGATCACAGTGGTTTTTAACATATGATCCGATACCTTTTCTCCTACTCATCTCATAAGTTCTAAGATATTACTTCGGTTCTTTAGTTATCTGCCATGCACAACCTGTGTCAAGGTCATTACCCCCCCCCCCCACTCGTTAATGACCTCTCACAAACCTCGCTACCTCCGCCTCCCCGACATTATCCCTCAGAGTCATTCCCTTTCACGCTGAAGAACGCTGACCCTAACCATTAACCCAAATTGACGGAAGTTTGGGGGAGGGGGGGGGGAAGATAATGTGTTACCTCACAAACAAGTACTTAAGTGTCTTAGGCAACGTGCTATCGCTTGTGTTCACCGTATTTATTACTATTATACAGTGTAATCTATGTTCTAAAATGTAAGAACGTTTGTGAAAATTTCTCAGAACAGAACATACATTTGAATTATCAAGTCTGCAACGAAAACAGCGAACTTGTTTTAACTTGCAATGCTACAGGCTACCCAAAAGATCTTAAAATTATGTATGGAAGAAATAAACAATACCTACCTTATTTCAAGTTAAATTCAGAGGGTAGGAACATTCTCATATTGCAACACGTAGAAGTCGATCTGTTGTGTGAGAGACACATGAGAACGTACAAATGTCGAGCAGCTTATGGCTTCGAGGAGGAGCTTGTAGCAACAATTGACCTCAACTTAACATGGTGTAAGTACCGACTCTCATTTTTATAAAATCTATAATTTTATATATATATATATATGTATTTATATATATATATATATATATATATATATATATATATATATATATATATATATATATATATATATATATATATATATATACATATATATATATATATATACACATATAGATTGATTATGTATATTTCCAATTATGTTTTTAACGACATCAATTTAAACGTAATATGACAAGGCACTGCATTTAGTGAGGCTGTAAATGACTTAGATATAAACTATGTTTACTTAGAGTATTTATTGCTAATACAAAATAGGTTCTGTAGGTCCCATCAGATTCTGTGATCAAAGTTTTACCGGTAAAGTAAAAGCTGTTATAGGAAACCCACTGAGGTTCAGTGTCTGTATCGTCTCGGGTTCGAATCTCTACCATTCCATGCAGTTTTCTGACGTGAAGATCCACATTCAACCAAAATACTTAGATTTTGAATACAACGTCACCGTGGAAATAAGTAATTTCACAAGCGATTACCTCGACAGTAATTTGACTTTATTGGCAGACGACAAGAACATCTCGATCTTTTTTACAGAAAACTTAGGTCAGTAGAAACATAGGCTTAAATTGTATCTGATTTCAGTCTCTTTAAGCATAGATTACGAAGATATATCAAAGGATAAAATGTATAAAAACGTTAGTTACTTTACTTTGTCCGTGTAAATCATATACAAAAAACACGATAAGATTAGAAATGTAAGTTCTTTTTTTTGTGTTGGTTATAATTTTGTTGTATATAAACGACGAGGAATCGTTACTACATTTAAATCAATGGGTACAATACTACATAAGCTAAATGCATTCATAGAGCTACACATGAATATTATGCTACTAATTGTTTTCACTTCTGCTTACGACCTATCTGCCTGCTGTAGACCCGCCTGCGTTCTGTGCTGGGAGACCACCGAGACGACGACACTATGTTGAGTTGTATTACACAGCTGTGGTTGAATTGTGTGTTCACTCAGCTCAACCGTTAGCCCGTCACGTGACCATCAACAACCACACGATCCACATGAGTGGAGGTGCCACACGCTCTGAGAAAATTTTAATCAAGTTTCAGAAACGAGACCATGATGAACAAGTGTTGAAGATAGAGCTAACGAACGTGACAAGTCTAGACATTGGATCGTACAATGTGACAATCTTTAACGTCAAAAACATGAGTCTAATTTATAAATTTACTTTAATGATGTGCAAAGGTAAATATCTTGAACGTTATGAACTAATAATTAAAACATAATTAGGTAAAAAAAAACGTAAATATCTTGGACATTAAGAACATGAGTTTTAAATTAAGTATTTTAGTCACAGCATTGGTAGTGTCGAATTCGTAAATTATGAATTACTGAAAGTAGAAAATAAAACAATTAAATAGCGTCGTATGGTATACCGCGGATCGGCTTGTAAGTTATAAACAGCTTTACTACAAAAATAACGATACACGATACTTATCAACAGTTAACGTCCACAGCCACACTACAACTAAATGCTTCACACACTAGCACACGCTTTTTCACACGTCACCTGACACACCTCACGTAAACACTTCTCGCTCCATGTAAACACACACAACCAAGGACTTCAACTATACACAAAAATAGGTACCTTTCATTTTAGCACACAACACACACACATACACACAATCAAGGGACATGTAAGGGACGTAACAGTTGGTGGCAACCTGTTGAAGTTTGGTGAAAGATAGAATTACATGTGTAATTCAATTCTAATGTATTTATCAGCTTAACCTTGTTTTGTTAAACTATAGAAATTGATGTGTGAATCGAAAACCTGCAATGCCAGTATACATACACACAAGCTAACATTTTATTTGATATATTGTAAAACTTGTTCTTTATGATATTGGGTAATTTCCAAACTGTGGGTATTATAATATTGTAACAACTCACTATGTTTCACGCCAGATATTGAAGAGCGCGTGCTGATAAAAATCAATGACGTCATACCGCCTGCAGGAAACGGTTCGCAGCTTCTACTGTCGACTGGTAGAGACGTCACAATATCATGCCTGTTGACTGATGAAGATTTAAAGGACGTAACAACTCTGTCACTCAGTCACAAGAGGTCGATAAATCACACGTCACACAATGTACGGGAGCTGACTCACCATTTGGACAACATCAGCTGTTATGACATGGGAACCTACCACTGCAGTGGAAAATATTTGAACCAAGCTATCTTTTTTAAAAATTTGGAAATAATCGTCAAAAATTGTAAGTCTACATTTTGGATATTTAACAAAGTCAATTCATTATTCACATTTAAATATGACTACGTTAATGTATTTGTTTTAGTTTTAAATGAATATTTGCTACATATAATGTTTTAATTTCATCAGTTTCAATTCACTTTCACCTTTCTATAAGTTGTGTTATGGTCAGCATAATGTTAGGTTTAAGACTGTGATATGCTTAACGCTGGTAAAGACACCTAGATTATGCATACTATTTTGTTTTCCAGGCGTACAGCCGTGCTCCTATCAAAACTCAACTGTAGAGATACAAGCACACGAGAACGACAAGATCCAGTTAGAGTTTTGTGTCGTTTATATTGGAGATGTTCTTCCAATTTTTCCTATCTACTTGGATGGAAAAAAACTGCATAACTCCAATCAAACATGGCGACCTTTCAAGGAAGGCAGACAGAAACACTGGATCATCTTGGAAATAGAAACAAATAAAAGTAGAATAAAAGCCGTTTATGAAGTTCATATTTGTCCAACTCAGAAAATAATATTTGAAGTTACAACATTAACTCAACAAGGAGTGACATATCCGGATAATAATAGTACGAGTCATTTAATATTTAAATACAGTAATCTCCTTATACAAATGAAAGTTTGTGGGTTTCATCTATAACGGCATGAAACTAAATTTTCAGTTGTTGAAAATACTCCAAGGATTTCACCATTAAAAAAATGAAATATCGGAGGGGCGACACAGTCCGTAATGTGCGGCTCTGGCGGTAGTGTGCGGCACTGGCGGTAGTGTGCGGCACTGGCGGTAGTGTGCGGCACTGGCGGTAGTGTGCGGCACTGGCGGTAGTGTGCGGCACTGGCGGTAGTGTGCGGCACTGGCGGTAGTGTGCGGCACTGGCGGTAGTGTGCGGCACTAGCGGTAGTGTGCGGCACTGGCGGTAGTGTGCGGCACTGGTGGTAGTGTGCGGCACTGGCGGTAGTGTGCGGCACTGGCGGTAGTGTGCGGCACTGGTGGTAGTGTGCAGTTTTCGCCTAGATATCCGCATCGGTTATTTAGCACTTGGAGCCCGCTTATTGCGTGATCTGCACAGGTAATCAATGTACTGCTAGTATGTGTTCAAAGTTTGCGGCACTGGCGGTAGTGTGCGGCACTAGCGGTAGTGTGCGGCACTGGCGGTAGTGTGCGGCACTGGCGGTAGTGTGCGGCACTGGCGGTAGTGTGCGGCACTGGCGGTAGTGTGCGGCACTGGCGGTAGTGTGCGGCACTGGCGGTAGTGTGCGGCACTGGCGGTAGTGTGCGGCACTGGCGGTAGTGTGCGGCACTGGTGGTAGTGTGCAGTTTTCGCCTAGATATCCGCATCGGTTATTTAGCACTTGGAGCCCGCTTATTGCGTGATCTGCACAGGTAATCAATGTACTGCTAGTATGTGTTCAAAGTTTACCGGTCTTAAGGACTTTATAGGTCCTCTTTAAATTTCGTGTTTTAGTAATTTATACATAAAGCTAATTAAAGTACACATTTATGTGTCAGGTTATTTAACGTTAAGAGTTACTGAGAAAGAGGAACAATTGGTCTTGCACTTTTCGTATTTTACGAACAACTCAAATACATATTGTCCAACTTTAATTTAGCAACACTAAACAATGCAATATCGGCTACAATAAATCTAGATTTTAATATATCTATACTTTGCGTTATATCTACCGTAAGTTTTATGTAGTTTGTATATCTATTTATTAGATGATTTAAACTTTGTATGAAACTTATTTTCAGAACTTTTCGTCCAGACAATAACAGTATCTATAACTGCAAGTCTGATTGCTCTATGTATCACAGGGATAATTACTGAAGGTAAAAAAAAAATGTGTAAATTATAACGTTACGAAAAAATGTTTTATATGCCTGGGTTGTTTGATATTTTAAATATATTTTACTTTGCATATCTTTTTATTGAATAGAAGTTTTAACTTTTTGTCTAATCCAACAGTGGTACGCAGAAGACGAGGAAAAATATTAGAACTAGCTCGCCGAACTGACAACTATTCAATGGTGCCAGTAAACTCCAATGACAGCCACAATTACCTGATGCTACATCTTCAACACTTCTCACTGGAACCAATGGCCCACACGTTTTCGCTGGAACCAACCGCCCAGACTTTGGAACAAAGGAACGAGGAACCCATCACTCTCTCCAGCCATGATAGTAACTACATAGAGATCATCCAAGAACCGGTACACTTGAGATATACAGACAGCGATTACATTACACCGATTGACTATTTCTTGTCTACTAATTAACTCGTTTCTTGAGTTGTGTCAGGCAAATGATCATATTTCGGTTTGTTTTTGTTTGCGTACGTAGATAGAAGGTGTGTGAGAACGTATATGGTCGCCTCAGTGCAGTCCAGTTCTTCTACAAGGTTATGTAAATTAGTTTCATGTACTTTTTAATAGCTACTGTATCGCAGTTTGTGTATTCGTGTTTGTTAGCATTTAGACTAGCATGTGTTTGTGCAGACAGCGTAGATGTTTTGTAACCCGTTTGTGGTTTTTAGTCTTATATAATGCCCGACACACAGGATCACCCGTCAAGGCGTGTCCGTGCGTTCACAACACGCATGCCTTCATTTTAGAAAATACGTTAAACAACTTTATAACCATAAGCATTTACATGCATTAAAAAAAATAAAATATAACAATAATATTTTGCTTACTTTAATAAAATCATTGGTCGCTAATGTGTCTATGATAATGCTTGACTATTGTTGCATCATTTTCCATTGTATTGTGCTATCGCTGATTTTATTAAAATCTTAAATAAAATGAGTAAAACAATTTTTTTTATTTCTCATGCCTAGGCTTTATATTTTTAACACTGAACCGTATTGGAGCTAATTTAGCTCCAGTAAAACTATTTTCAAGCTAATTCTTATTTTATGTGTGTATATGAGTCTGTGTAAAGTGTATGTGTGTGCACAGCATTGCATGCGTGTAAATCATAATTTTGTATAAGTCTAAGACAAAATAATATAGTTCTATCACGTTGTTGTTGGAAGAAAGATGAACTCTTCTATTTTAATTGAACTTAGGTATCTTAATTTGTCATAAACTATCCTCTTACAACGGAATTTTTAGTTGGTAGCTGACTGTCCATGGAGCAGGTAAAGTAGAGTTCATCTATTTCTGTGACACCTCTCTCTTTCTCTCTCTCTCTCTCTCTCTCTCTCTCTCTCTCTCTCTCTCTCTCTCTCTCTCTCTATATATATATATATATATATATATATATATATATATATATATATATAGATGATGTTACTAGGCGCGGTCCTAATTACCGCTCCTGCATTGTTACGCTACTCACTGTAGCCTTATTCTCTTATTATTTTTTGTTTTACCGCTTGTTGGTAACTATTTTCTCATGTACATTCAACACCACGATTTTGTGAGCCTGTAGTAATTAAATGCCATATTTGATAAAACGATGTTTGTAGATGGTAGCTGTGTTGTTGTTGTGACGAGTGTTGAAGTATAAAACTTTTGGTGATTAAAGTTTGCATTTATTTAATAAAATATTGCTGTTTGGATACTGCTATGGTGTGTTGCATCCCAATGAATATTTAATACACACAGGACGATGCGACCTTTGAAACAACGATGTTTTGATAGACTTGATGCAGCAGCATTTTTTTTTTTTGCGAAAAATCACAGAGTATTACAATAAACCAAGAGCTAGAAGTAAAGAGAAATGTAGTGAGCTACAGCAGTGAAGTGGTGGGTTACAGCCGTGTACGGCTGGGGTTACAGCCGTGTAAGATCAGAGTTACAGCCGTGTAAGGCTGGGGTTACAGCCGTGTTGGGGTTACAGCCGTGTGGGGTTACAGCCGTGTAAGGCTGGGGTTACAGCCGTGTAAGGCTGGGGTTACAGCCGTGTTGGGGTTACAGCCGTGTGGGGTTACAGCCGTGTGGGGTTACAGCCGTGTAAGGCTGGGGTTATAGCCGTGTAAGGCTGGGGTTACAGCCGTGTGGGGTTACAGCCGTGTAAGGCTGGGGTTACAGCCGTGTAAGGCTGGGGTTACAGCCGTGTAAGGCTGGGGTTACAGCCGTGTAAGGCTGGGGTTATAGCCGTGTAAGGCTGGGGTTACAGTTGTGTAAGGCTGGGGTTACAGCCGTGTAAGGCTGGGGTTACAGCCGTGTAAGATCAGAGTTACAGCCGTGTAAGGCTGGGGTTACAGCCGTGTAAGGCTGGGGTTACAGCCGTGTAAGGCTGGGGTTACAGCCGTGTAAGGCTGGGGTTACAGCCGTGTAAGGCTGGGGTTACAGCTGTGTAAGGCTGGGGTTACAGCCGTGTGGGGTTACAGCCGTGTAAGGCTGGGGTTACAGCCGTGTAAGGCTGGGGTTACAGCCGTGTAAGGCTGGGGTTACAGCCGTGTAAGGCTGGGGTTACAGCCGTGTAAGGCTGGGGTTACAGCCGTGTAAGACTGGGGTTACAGCCGTGTAAGGCTGGGTTACAGCCGTGTAAGGCTGGGGTTACAGCCGTGTGGGGTTACAGCCGTGTAAGGCTGGGGTTACAGCCGTGTGGGGTTACAGCCGTGTAAGGCTGGGGTTACAGCCGTGTGGGGTTACAGCCGTGTAAGGCTGGGGTTACAGCCGTGTAAGGCTGGGGTTACAGCCGTGTAAGGCTGGGGTTACAGCCGTGTGGGGTTACAGCCGTGTAAGGCTGGGGTTACAGCCGTGTAAGGCTGGGTTACAGCCGTGTAAGGCTGGGGTTACAGCCGTGTGGGGTTACAGCCGTGTAAGGCTGGGGTTACAGCCGTGTGGGGTTACAGCCGTGTAAGGCTGGGGTTACAGCCGTGTGGGGTTACAGCCGTGTAAGGCTGGGGTTACAGCCGTGTGGGGTTACAGCCGTGTAAGGCTGGGGTTACAGCCGTGTGGGGTTACAGCCGTGTAAGGGGGTTACAGCCGTGTAAGGCTGGGGTTACAGCCGTGTAAGGCTGGGGTTACAGCCGTGTAAGGCTGGGGTTACAGCCGTGTAAGGCTGGGGTTACAGCCGTGTAAGGCTGGGGTTACCGTGTAAGGCTGGGGTTACAGCTGTGTAAGGCTGGGGTTACAGCCGTGTGGGGTTACAGCCGTGTAAGGCTGGGGTTACAGCCGTGTAAGACTGGGGTTACAGCCGTGTAAGGCTGGGTTACAGCCGTGTAAGGCTGGGGTTACAGCTGTGTGGGGTTACAGCCGTGTAAGGCTGGGGTTACAGCCGTGTGGGGTTACAGCCGTGTAAGGCTGGGGTTACAGCCGTGTGGGGTTACAGCCGTGTAAGGCTGGGGTTACAGCCGTGTAAGGCTGGGGTTACAGCCGTGTAAGGCTGGGTTACAGCCGTGTAAGGCTGGGGTTACAGCCGTGTAAGGCTGGGGTTACAGCCGTGTAAGGCTGGGGTTACAGCTGTGTAAGGCTGGGGTTACAGCCGTGTAAGGCTGGGGTTACAGCTGTGTAAGACTGGGGTTACAGCCGTGTAAGGCTGGGTTACAGCCGTGTAAGGCTGGGGTTACAGCCGTGTAAGGCTGGGGTTACAGCCGTGTAAGGCTGGGGTTACAGCCGTGTAAGGCTGGGGTTACAGCCGTGTGGGGTTACAGCCGTGTAAGGCTGGGGTTACAGCCGTGTAAGACTGGGGTTACAGCCGTGTAAGGCTGGGGTTACAGCCGTGTAAGGCTGGGGTTACAGCAGTGTAAGGCTGGGGTTACAGCCGTGTAAGGCTGGGGTTACAGCCGTGTAAGGCTGGGGTTACAGCCGTGTGGGGTTACAGCCGTGTAAGGCTGGGGTTACAGCCGTGTAAGACTGGGGTTACAGCCGTGTTAGGCTGGGGTTACAGCCGTGTAATGCTGGTTATATAAGTTTCATATCGTTCTGGGGGGGGGGGGGGCAAAGAGATGCCTGGAAGAAACTCTGTAGCCATTGCATCGTAGTTTGTGTACTAGCTTATGTATTTAAATTTAAAATAACCTGTGTTGTTTAGATAGTAATAAAATATTTTATTATTAACAAGCCTTTGTTTCATTTAGTCTTGTGTTTTGTACCCCGATTGTAGATGTTCGTCTTATAAATTACGCTTTGTACTTAATTACTTGTAAACGCGTGTCCTTGTGTTCACAACAAAGGAGACAGGGTGTAGAACGTATCTTAATATACCTCCATATGCCTAGAGTTAAAGAAACATATACCTCATCTATCCTATGGACAGATTATTTTTATATCTCATCTAACATATTTAAAATTATTAAATTAAATAACACATTAAGAAATACGTATAAAAAAATCTTGAATTCATGTTCTATGTTGTCAATCAATTTTCGCACGTATTTTTTAAAAAGAAAGCCTGACACAATATTAAAGAGGGTTTCATCAATGCGATACTAATGCTAAAGTGTGATGTATGAAAGCCTAGAAGATACGTTAATCGTTCTTCATCAGAGTAAAACGGTCTTCAACGACCGCTCAAGTTTCAGGGACGTAGTAGGGCGTTCTCTGGAACCACCAGTTACACTACCGCTTGGGCGCCGTGTATGGTCCCTGGCTGGGTTTAATAATCAAATGCCGTGTGACATAGTGTCAATATTATAGGGTGCTCTTTAAAACTAACGTAGGTGCCATATTGCTCACAGGATAGCCCGGGGCACCAAATTTTACGCAGCTTACGATATGGTCAATGATTATTGTTGCTCTTTGTGTCTGTCGTGTATAGCTTTTTTTTAGACCAAAGAAAACGCCATTGTGCTTACAAGGGCGCCCATGACGCTTCGGGTCAGGATTTTGCCGTGGAGCTGGCGGCTGCGTCTGCTGCAGTTTTACCGATTAATAAAGTAAATACCTCTATTCAGGACGTCCGATTAACGGATAACGGATACCTAGTGCTAGGATAGCCGCTCAAGAACTCTGGGCGCCTACCCGTGTATTGAAAAAATGGCACCCTTATTATTTTCGCAGACACACACACACACACATATATATATATATATATATATATATATATATATATATATATATATATATATATATATATATATATATATATATATATATATATACCACCCTCATCCCTCCTAGCACTCCGACGCCTAAAATAATCAAAAACCCAAAAACATAAACCATAACCCTCACTACAAAATCAAAATATAACCACAAACTCTTAAAAAATAAACATAAAATATGTCTGATTACCATATAAGGGAAATCATACGTGTACAAGAATAATTATAAACTTCAACGTTAAATTCGAAGTAACTTAAAAAGACATCGCATCATTGACCATAATTTATAACCCTCAAGTTCATTGCTCCATCATTCTATAACCTAACATTCGATAACAGTAAATTTTCTACACACATAGTTTTATATCTTCTTTGATTGTACTCGCGGTCAGGTTTTTGCCCTCCGGGAGGTCCCAAAGTCTGAACGACAAATTTTCCATACGGGCACATCTATTTATCGAGGCGCTTACAAAAAGTCAGATAGATATATTGAGGGTAAGGACCCGAACTGTCATCCGACCACTTTCTTTCATATAGAGAGATATAGAGATCCATAGATTTACAACCGTTTAATTAGCTAAGTTTTCTGAAATAAGTTTTAAAAAACAGCAAAATTATATAAAAAACACAAATATAATTAAATGTCAATATCAACTCGGCATCAAATATGCATTCTAGGGTACAAACAGCATCTGATAATCACAAGTTGTAACGTGATTTTAAAAGTATATAGTAATAACAATATATTGATTGGTATCAATAGTTTTCTGTATGTGCAAGTGAACTCAGAAAATATCTAGTCATTAAGAAGGGCATTGCCGGATACTCCCTTTAGACTCGTCCTTTAGAACAACAAGTTTGTTGATCAGCTTGATAAGTCAATTTTCTAAAATGTACTATGCATTTTCATTGGCTACAGGACATTACCCCCCTGGATATTTCCCCCCCGGACATTTCCCCCCCGTATTTACCCCCCGGTGCAATTACCCCCCTGTCAATTACCCCCCTGTCAATTACCCCCCCGGGGAATTACCCCCCTCCTCTCAAGTTAAAATCCTAACTCTAACTAGGATTTTATCCCTATACAGGGGCGTAGCGAGGGGGGGGGGGGGCGGGGGCAGCGGACCGCACCGGGTGACACCATTAAGGGGGGTGACACCAAGGCAAAAAATAGCAAAATATATAGAGAAAAACTCGAGGGGGGTGCAAATCGTAAGTTTGAGGGGGGGGGGTGCAAATCGAAAACTTGAGGGGGGGGGGGGTTCAAATCGAAAGTTTGAAAGTTTGTCCCTTGGAAGGGTCTCTATGTCTCTGGGGGGGGGGGTGACACTATTAAGTGCCGCCCCTGGTGACACCCGACCTCGCTACGCCACTGTCCCTATATACTACTTTAATCCAAACCTTAAGAAAAATACCAAAACCTAAGCATCCACCTTAGCCTAAACCTTCACACAAAACCAAAACCAAAGCTAGACACAACCCTAACCCTAAAACTAGCTTTAACCCTAACCGTAACCCTAGCTCTAACTCTAACCCTAACCCTAGCCCTAATCTTAACCCTAACCCTAGCCCTAGCCCTAACCCTAACCCTAACCCTAACCCTAACCCTAACCCTAACCTTAACCCTAACCCTAACCCTAACCCTAACTCTAACTCTAACCCTAACCCTAACATTAACCCTAACCCTAACCCTAACCCTAGCCCTAAAACGTAACCCTAACCCTAACCCTAACTCTAACCCTGTCCGGGGGGGGGGGGGGGTAATGTCCTACTGGGCGGGGGGTAATTGACAGGGGGGTAATTGACAGGGGGGGGTAATTACTCTGGGGGGTAATGTCGGGGGGGAAATATCCGGGGGGTAATTGACAGGGGGGAAATGTCCTGTTCCCATTTTCATTATATTACCAAAGCGATTATAATTCAAAACGTACATTTAAACTAATATGCATCAGATAATTATCATTTAACAACGCGTCACTCATATACACAAACGGTAGATGTATGTAAGTATAGAATACCATATATGTATTCAGTTATTGTGTACATATCATAAAATAGGTACCAGTTATTAACTTTGAAGCCGAGCTAATTCGACGAAAATAACTGACTTTTCAAAGCTAAAGCAGTATAAATCCGATTTAATGAAGACTATGTCAAGTTATCCAAATCCAAGATATACTAATTATTAGCGGACGATAAAGTTGTAAGTTGTATATTAATATGTAGTTTCCTACATTTAATTTAACCTAAATATTAAAATATCATCTAATAATTATTTAAATAGGAAAAAGTAAAAATCATTAAATATTACAGAAAACAATAGTTAATTGTAATATTTTATTTTACGTTTATTTAAGTTTTATTTAAGTTTTCATTTAGAAAATTAAAATAAAATAAATGAGATACAAGGGAGGTAGCTCAAGAGAAAACGTACTTGCTTATAAGCTTAAGTGTTCTCCCCAGGATCATTTAAAATGTAACTCCATTCATCCTGTTAAAAAGAATAAAATGAAATTTTAGCTATTATATTTTTTATTTTAGCATAATACACTGTAGCTTTTTACTCTAAAAATATACAAATAGCTAAAACAAGAATTATATAGGCCTACTGCCCCCATTTATTATTGCAAACTACATTAATCAGCGCTCAAATGTTTTAGTTTATATGAAATGTTCTGGATAAAAATTGACAAGAGGATAAGATTTTCTAGTGCAAAGATAATTGTCAGTATTATCATCATTCTTATTTAGAAAGTTCTCATTTTTATATAATAAAAGTTAGGTGCATTCAAAGTATGTCACATTATAAAAGGGAACTAACTATGTCTGACATGAGCTCTAGCATTGTTAAAGTATCGTCCCCTTTTGTTTGTTCTTACTTTTAGTAACTACGTACATTGATTATAAATAAAACGAGCCGACCCGCGATGTACCATGCGCCGCTATTTAGTTATTTTATGCTCTACTTTTCAGTAATTCATAATTTGTGGATTCGACACTACCTTCTCCCCCCCCCCCGCCTTACGTGAGAACAGTCGTCCGTGATGACAGTTTACAGACGACAATGAAAAGATCAAGCATAACTTCTTACCTCCCCGTAGTTTCAAATCGTTAAAAAGCTAAATTATCAGCCCCTAATAGCCGTCACTAATTCGTCACGGCTCTACGATTGTAAACAATCGGGGTGAACCATAGCTCGCCAAACTGGTGGGGGTAGGGGTTGAAGCGATACGGTCTGTTACGCACGCCTGGGGAGTGAGGAGGTTTAGAAAGTCGTCTTGCTGCGTCGGGGTGTCCATGAAAAGAATTATATATATATATATATATATATATATATATATAGATGGGACCCTAAGTCTGATTAATAAATAGTACTTATTTAAAAATTAGGTCGGCATGGCTAGAAGCGGATAGGCATAGTGCCGTATCTGCCCATGTGTCTCTGGCATAACGTGGAAACTTGAAATTCACCAATTTAAAAAAAATCGATGTTTGTTTTATATTTGTTGTAACATTCCCTTTAACGCATATTTACGGTGTATTATCTGCTAGATGTAATTTTTGAAGCTATAACTCATCTAAACATAGCATGGATTTGTGTAAAATTTAATAATTGTATTTAAAAACCAGGAGCTAATATAGCCAAAAGGAGCCATAACATTATATCTGTTCTGTAATAAATAACGTTTTGTCACAAATCGCGTACACGCGTAAACAATGACCTATAATAGTTTTTATAAATTGAATATTTTCGGCCACACCCACGTTCGGCCTGACCCAGCAGTCAATGCAAATGTCAATTAGATTGCGTGGATGGGGGGGTGGGTGTATTGTCCAGCTAGATTTGTGTGGGGGTGGGTGGGTGTATGGTCCTGCTAGATTTGTATGGGGGTGGTGGGTGTTTGGTCCTGCTAGATTTGTGTGGGGGTGGTGGATGTATGGTCCTGCTAGATTTGAATGTGGGTGGGAGGGTGTAAGGTCCAGCTAAATTTGTGTGGGGGTGGGAAGGTGTAAGGTCCAGCTAGATTTGAGTGGGGGTGGGTGGGTGTAAGGTCCAGCTAGATTTGAGTGGATGTGGGTGGGTGTATGGTCCAGCTAGATTTGTGTGGGGGTGGGAGGGTGTAAGGTCCAGCTAGATTTGAGTGGGGGTGGGTGGGTGTAAGGTCCAGCTAAATTTGTGTGGGGGTGGGAAGGTGTAAGGTCCAGCTAGATTTGAGTGGGGGTGGGTGGGTGTAAGGTCCAGCTAGATTTGTGTGGGGGTGGCTGGGTGTAAGGTCCAGCTAGATTTGAATGTGGGTGGGAGGGTGTAAGGTCCAGCTAGATTTGTGTGGGGTGGGAGGGTGTAAGGTCCAGCTAGATTTGAATGGGGGGGGGGAGGGAGGGTGTAAGGTCCAGCTAGATTTGAATGTGGGTGGGAGGGTGTAAGGTCCAGCTAAATTTGTGTGGGGGTGGGAAGGTGTAAGGTCCAGCTAGATTTGAGTGGGGGGTGGGAGAGTGTAAGGTCCAGTTAGATTTGAGTGGGGGGTGGGAGGGTGTAAGGTCCAGCTAGATTTGAGTGGGGGGTGGGAGGGTGTAAGGTCCAGCTAGATTTGAGTGGGGGGGGGTGGGAGGGTGTAAGGTCCAGCTAGATTTGAGTGGGGGGTGGGAGGGTGTAAGGTCCAGCTAGATTTGAGTGGGGGGTGGGAGGGTGTAAGGTCCAGCTAGATTTGAGTGGGGGGGGGGTGGGAGGGTGTAAGGTCCAGCTAGATTTGAGTGGGGGGTGGGAGGGTGTAAGGTCCAGCTAGATTTGAATGGGAGGTGGGAGGGTGTAAGGTCCAGCTAGATTTGAGTGGGGGGTGGGAGGGTGTAAGGTCCAGCTAGATTTGAATGGGGGTGGTGGGTGTTTGGTCCTGCTAGATTTGTGTGGGGGTGGTGGATGTATGGTCCAGCTAGATTTGAATGTGGGTGGGAGGGTGTAAGGTCCAGCTAGATTTGTGTGGGGTGGGAGGGTGTAAGGTCCAGCTAGATTTGTGTGGGGGTGGGAGAGTGTAAGGTCCAGCTAGATTTGTGTGGGGTGGGAGGGTGTAAGGTCAAGCTAGATTTGTGTGGGGTGGGAGGGTGTAAGGTCCAGCTAGATTTGAATGTGGGTGGGAGGGTGTAAGGTCCAGCTAGATTTGTGTGGGGTGGGAGGGTGTATGGTCCAGCTAGATTTGAATGTGGGTGGGAGGGTGTAAGGTCCAGCTAGATTTGTGTGGGGTGGGAGGGTGTAAGGTTCAGCTAAATTTGAGTGGGGGTGGGAAGGTGTAAGGTCCAGCTAGATTTGAGTGGGGGTGGGAGGGTGTAAGGTCCAGCTAGATTTGAGTGGGGGTGGGAAGGTGTAAGGACCAGTTAGATTTGAGTGGGGGGTGGGAGGGTGTAAGGTCCAGCTAGATTTGAGTGGGGGGTGGGAGGGTGTAAGGTCCAGCTAGATTTGAGTGGGGGGGGGTGGGAGGGTGTAAGGTCCAGCTAGATTTGAGTGGGGGGGGGGGGTGGGAGGGTGTAAGGTCCAGCTAGATTTGAGTGGGGGGTGGGAGGGTGTAAGGTCCAGCTAGATTTGAGTGGGGGGTGGGAGGGTGTAAGTTCCAGCTAGATTTGAGTGGGGGGGTTGGGAGGGTGTAAGGTCCAGCTAGATTTGAGTGGGGGGTGGGAGGGTGTAAGGTCCAGCTAGATTTGAATGGGAGGTGGGAGGGTGTAAGGTCCAGCTAGATTTGAGTGGGGGGTGGGAGGGTGTAAGGTCCAGCTAGATTTGAATGGGGAAGGATGAGTATATGGTCCAGCTGGAAGTTAGTAGGGTGGGTGGGTGTATAGGTAGTGTATGGACTTGCTAAAAAAACTCGCTCATAAACTAGCTCTCGTCACCAATCAATTACTTGCTTTAGGGATGTTTTGGTGATGTTATAGTGATGTTAAAGTGATTTTAGTGATGTTATATTTACGTTTTAGTGATGCTATAGTGATGTTATAGTTATTTTAAAGTGATGTTATAGTGATGTTTTACTGATTGTTTATTGATGTTATATTGATGTTTTACTGATTGTATATTGATGTTATAGTGATGTTCTAGTGATGTTATAGTGATGTTTTACTGATGTTATATTGATGTTATAGTGATGTTATAGTGATGTTATAGTGATCTTATACTGATGTTATAGTGATGTTATAGTGATGTTATAGTGATCTTATACTGATGTTATAGTGATGTTTTAGTGATGTTATAGGATAAAATATTATTCCTACTTAATAAACTAACAACCTTGTGCCGATCCATATTTCTTTCATAACATTTAACGTGATAACATTCAGACGTGCATTAAAATTACATCCCACGTCAGCCTCACAGCGCCCAAAATGAAATTGCCTAATTGTGACCTAACTAATTAATAACTTAACAGTTTCTATCAGTGAACACCAGTGGAACATTGCAGCATCATAACAAACTACAAGTGGGATGGGTATAGTCAGAGAAGATTGGAATACAATAGCACACTAAACTTTCACCTGTATGGAAAAATGAAAGTTGGCAAACCAAGAAAATCTCAAAAGATTACTAAGGATAAACTGAAAAGCGTTGCCCAAAATAAGTGCATTTGAAAAGTATAGTTGCAGACATTTGCTCCAGAATCGCCTCATTAATTTTAATCTTCAAAAAATAGAGTTAACGATTTTATAACCCCACTCACCCCTTTTCTCTCCAACCCTAACCTAAATTCCACCACATATCACGCAAGAGAAAAAGCATAAATTAGAGATGATTCCAATAAAGAATAGGTGCAACCAATAACCTACTTCTTTCTCATAATAATTATTTATTGAATGACGAAATTTATACAAGGTGGTAGAACAGATCAGAGTTCCTTCTCGTCATCCCCCCCAAAGAAAGTCTACTGCCCCCCCCCCCCACCCCTACCCCCACCGAACAAAATCGAAATTTATATAAAAAACATATATATGTACCAGTATCCGCCCCCCCCCCCCCAGGAAAATGTTGTCCGTCCGTCGTCGTCGTCCCCCCCTCGAAAATATCAAGTGCCCCCCCCCCCCCCCACGGAGAAAACAGTCTGGAACAAACACTGGAACGGATCTGGAAAGAACTCAAGCTTTCATCACGTTTTTACTCTCTATTTGATGAATAAACAGGCCTTAGTTTGTGTACGTTTTTTTTTTACTTTATTAAAATGATTTTATTTCAGATCTGTTTAGGGTCGTTTTTCATGTGAATCTTATAAATTTGGGTCTTTTCTATAAAAATTTAGGGAACCTTTGTTCTAACAGCGCTGTGTGTATGATGGAGAGTAATAGAACCTGATAACCTACTCGATGAGCTAAATAAAATATGATCATCGTTGTCGGATATTTGATTAGCTCTAACATTTAACTAGCACAGATTTTCACGTCCATTGAAAAGTGTTCGCCATTAGGATTGTACTAGCACACAACATACAATATAGGACACGAAATCTGGTGATTGGTAACGTATAACAAAATACAGGTTGTGATATTACCATGTTATATCGCGTACATGCTTTTTATTGGTAGTTTGTATTAATAAAACTTCACGTAAATATTTAGTCGGAAGAGCGAACGAGTTACATAGAAAATAATTTCAATGTAAACATAATCTTGCATGTATGTGTTTAACCATGTTATTTTAACAAACCACATAATAATGTAGGTATTTTTTGAATAGGCAAAATAATTCTTTAATTTAAAAAGAAACTGCACGTTTAACTTTTAATATTAAAGGAGAAAAACTACCAGAATACAGGTTTGGCAAAAACAAAACGTGTATGAGCAATCGTAGAAATTTATATATATAGGCCTATATAAATATATATATATATATGCATACATATATATATATATATATATATATATATATATATATATATATATATATACATGTATTTCTTTACATTTTAAGTGTTTTGTATTTCTTAAATTCTTTTAGCCATCACGAGTATACAGTGAAACAAATGGATGAAGAGAAATATATGGACACTTTACTAAACAAAAGTTTCGATGACAAAGCCGCTAAGATGTATCAGCAGGAAGTCAACGCGACATTTAATAATACACGGTTGGTCAAAGTAGTTAATTTTAGTTGATGTATGTATATATATATATATATATATATATATATATATATATATATATATATATATTTAAAATTGCACGACACACCAATTAACCGCTTTGCCCTTACCACTCTGTATAACGCTAAGTATAATTAAAGAATTAGTTTTTCCTTTTCTGATTGTATAAATTTTGCTCGCAGATACAGCGGCTAAAAACAACTTTAAATTAAGAAGGAATTATCAACTATTACCAGCCATTTCATAGTTGTATCAATTAGTATAGCCTAGTTACTGGAGGTATAAAAAATAAAATGTAATGTTCAATTAGGTACATGGAGTAAATTTCAAAGCTAATGTTTACGATTAATTATGCTTTTATAAGACATCATCATCTACGAGGAAAGACTTTAGCTCAAAAATTGCCTAAAATCTATCGGACCATAAGTCATAATACTTAACAGATGAGATTAACCCATTTCAATACTCTTTTGGCTCCAGCCATCGCTTGTACTTTTTTTATGACAAATAATAACAGTGCATTTTTATACAAACTTCTCTCTTGTTTGAAATAGGAGTATTTTTTAATCGCCAACTTTTCTCGTTCGTGCACACGACACATGGAAAGATGAAGTAAAGTTCATATGCTTTAGGTAGCTCGGATTATTAAGGGGTAGTGTGGCCAGCATTATGCCAAGCCGCTTTTGCTTTACCTAACGTGAGTTAAGTAGGCTACCCATAGGTACTGGGTGGATGCTTACACATTCAACTTACTTAAACCCGGATTCGAACTCGAGACTTACGGGATAGATGTTTAGCCTCCACGGCTATACCACCCTACCCAGGACGAAATAGAAAGAGTAAATAGAACGTATACAGAATATGTAAAGCCTACTTTAGCTTGAACATCCCCCCCCCCCTTTCCCGGAAAACTTAACGTGCCGATAGAGAAAAATTTCTGATGAAGCTTGGTATGCAATTAGTTTTTTATCAATACGTATATTGTGTTTAATGTAAGTGTAATTAGTGTACTCTTAGTATTGAGACCTTAAATGTACCGGTTGATCGGGACATAAACTTGTTCTAACCGAATGTATTTGTTTTAACGCATTTGAGACTTAAAGTTGACATAGTCATCATTTTAATCATAGGCATTCACTTGATATTTTTAACTTGATAAATAACAAGTGATAATGTACACAATATGCACGATCCTTAAAACATAGTTTTGGCAAATGACGATATTAAAAATTAATTCCTAACCTACAATAAAAAAAGCATTTTAAGGTTGATGCTTTAGATTTAAACTGTTGCAATTATGTTTTTGTTATTAGAACAGTTTTATGATAAACATCCTCTCTTAACCGGCTGAAACAAACTTCATTGGTCGGACACAGTGGAACAGGGTTTACGAATCTTACCATTCTCTGACCCATATTGATAGCTTCACTATCGTTTTTGTAGTGTCAGGCCGCTCATAGATCGACCTAAACATCTGGGTTTCGAACTCGTTTCTTGGGGATTAGCTATTTTTCGATTGAATAATCCAGACACAGTACATACTACGTATTAAGTCTCTTCACCAGTCTTTTTAAGTTAACGGAATCTACTTCCATTCAGATCATACTACCATACATGGAGATACATGGAGAGTGTTTCATATATTGTATCCTAAAATAATTTAGCTGTGAAAAGCCTATTATAGTATGCAAACTTCTAAGAAATGAAACCATAAATATCATCTCCCTTTATACAGAGATCACACTACAGACAAGTTCTTTGATGACATTTTAAACACCTCCGCCATCATCCTTGCTTCCATCGGTGTACCTGGCAACATTTTGATCATCGTCACTTTATGGACTCTAAGAGCCAAAAACCCAGGGACCTTGTTTGTGTTGGCTCTTGCTGGCTCTGATGGGATGGCTCTGATATTTAAAATTCTACTACGTTTATTGCGCTTTTACAGCGATTACCTAAAGTTGAATTGGATTTTCGATGCGTTTATTTATGTTTGCCATTTGTTCTTTTCATTTCTTTCATGCTGGATAACGGTATTAATTTGTTTAGATCGATTCATAGCGGTTTGGTTCCCATTGAGAAAATCAATCATCCTGACGTATCGACGTAGTATAATATTTCTATGCACTGTCAGTGGTGTAACATTTATGATTTCATTCTTAGTCGAAACTTGTTATTTTTTTCAACAAAAATGTAATGCTTATATTTTCTTTTCTTTCAATGTTCTTTTCAATGTACTCATTCCATTTATTTTGTGTCTTATTTTAACGATCGCTGTTATTGTTAAACTTTACACACACAAAAAAAGAAAGGAATGGATTTTCAATGACACTGTATTTAGCAGTACAAAACAAACAGAAATAATGTTAACTTACCTAATGACAGCTGTTGTTATTGTGTATATGCTATTATACTTCACTTTAATAATAGAAAATGGGTTTTCGTTAACACAAAACATTGAATGGCCTAACGAGTTTGGATTATTGTATAAAGTTTCAATTATTTGTTCGGACATTAATCATGTTTTTAATTTCGTAATCTACTGTTTATTGATAAAACAATTTCGGGCTCGATTTTTAAAAATCCTGCAGTGTAAAACCAAACTACAAGGGTAAAAATGTATACTAAATTTCAACCAGTTCATCAGCTGATGTAATACATTTTTTACCTACTACAAATGGTTAACTTAACGTGCCCAAACTTAAAAAAAAATAAAAAAATTCAGTCATCCCTTATCCCCTATAAGGGTCGTTGATGTTTTTTTTTTCCAGTTGTTTCTGCCATCTGTCCTGACCCTCTGGTGCACTGGGTAGTTCTTTAACAATCAGACTAGTCCAAACGTTGATGTCCTCCCTCCATTACGTGCTTGCTCTGTCCTTAACCTCACTCCTGGCACTGTGCCCTGTATGATTGTTTTGGATAGGACTTTTGTTCCTGTGACATGTCTACCATTTAATGTAACGATAATAGTATGTAACTAAATATTTGTCGTATTGTTTGACATATTTATTATGAATACATATTGAATGTAGTACTTTTACTTTAAATGTTTTGTACTATCTTTGCTTTGTATTAAAAAAAAACAACTTTACAATTCTAATTATTTTTAGTGTTCTTTATATTTGATGCTTTGATTATTATATTCTTTAATGTTTACACGTTATGTACCTTTTAAATATAGTTGTAAAGTGTTTTTTTTTAATATGGAATTAAATGTATTAAATATGATTCGTTAAATTAATTTTGTTTCAACTATTTTCACCAAGTAAAAATGTTTTGATAGGAAACAACGGACATCTAAAATGTATAACGCTGGCACAACTAATGTGCCTGTAACATTTAAGCTACCCTGACGAACCTGGCAATCCATGACGCACATGAAGTAGATTTCATCTTTGTCTGTGAGTTTAAATACGGACGTATAGTGTGTTCAGCACATTGCCCAGCCGCATTTACTTCCCCTTACATGAGTCAGATACTCACCCGAGCTTGGTTTACAGTATAATTTAACATGGGAAGTTGAATTATCAATTATCAGTTATCGTTTGATCAAGATGATATAATAGTTCACACTGAGTTACACTATCTAGAGTTCCCACAACTTTTCGAAAAGCGGTAAAATGTACTGTTAAAACAGTATTTTATCTAGTTTAAATAATTTAAAAAATCGGTAATTTAAAACAATTGGGGAGGGGTGGAGTGTCAGCTCGAGCTACCGCACCAGGTGACGCCCCACCCTTTGAGGTCACTGAGCTAGCGTTAAAAGTGGTCTCAGTGACGTCATGCCGCGTGCGCACCATCAGCACTTGGTCAACCATATTTATATCAATATTCACGTGAGTAGAATAGTATATGGTGAGGGGGCGGAACATTGTGACGAAACTGCGTGTACACTAGTGATCGTGTCTGTTGTGAACACCGGACACGCCTTTCGGGTGATCCGATGCATAGCGCAACATATAAATAAATAACCACAAAATGGTTACTAAACAAATATAAATGCAATAAAGGCTTGTTGAAACTAAAATAATGTAATAGGATCTACACTATCTACACCCAGTCTGAACAAAAGTTACAAAAGCTAGAAAAACTATGATACAGTGGCTAAAAACTAGTATAGAACTATCCTATACTTACCTTGGAGATCTGGACGAAACTCAGGCCATATTACACGTTTTGTTTTCATACACCTTACATAGGCTACCCTTTTATAAAATGGTACAAACCGGACTATTACAACTCACAGCACGAGAACTGAACAAGGACGACCGGGATAGGGTACAAAGTAACAACAATATTCACCCCTATTCATCCTCTTCACTCGTTCACTACAGTGTCATTTGTTGTAAATCTAAAATGTATATTTTGTTGTTGGCAGAGCCGGCGTTAGGGGTACGCGGGGCCTATGGCCAACCATCCGCGCGGGGCCTTATATTTTTTTCATTGGTGTATAATTAAATAAAACATGTACAGTGAGGCGTTTTTTTTTTCTTCTCAACGCGAATTAATATTTATAACGATATATATGGTATTTTTAAGCTGTTTATCAATGTCGTATTAACATTAAGACACTGATTAACAAATAATTTGTTTACTTAGAAGTGCTTTTGAAACGTTGCTTGTTTCTTTTAAGGCTTTTTGTTTGAAAAGTAAAAAATAAAACAGATATAAGTTTGATACACGCATTAAAGAACGTCAGCTTCAAACCTGATTTTTTTACATTAATGTTTATTTATGAATATCTTACCAGTACGTTCACAAACGAAGATCTACTTTTCTTGCCTTTCGTGACTGGAACTGTTAGCAAGATTCTGTAGGCGATCGCCGTATTGGGAAAGGAATCCCGAATACTCCAAATGTACTGAAGGCACTGTTTGGCTGACTTAATACCTTCGGGCACTTTGAAGCAACGTTAAATCGGTCCACAGTGGCAGGTGATAGTATCGATATTTTCTCAATTTATCGAGTGTTAACAGGGACATTCAACGTGTGGATGCCGGGGAAAATAGCAAAACATTGATAGATTTCGGAATAAGCTCGAATCGTGAAAAACACTGTTTACAGCTATAGATATCCAAAGGAAATGACTCTCAAATGTAATCACGGACGCTCAGTGAGGTGGAACACTGGGGGGGGGGGGTGACAGTTGTTGGGGTGAGGTGAAGCCCGTGAAGAATAACTGTACATTTAAATCTATGGGATGCCAAACCCTAAAAAAATCAGTTCGGGTACTACGTTACTGGATCTCTGACCGCAGCCATTCAAGAGAAGGTAAGTGTGTATAGAGCGTCCACGTATTACATTACAGGTTAAGACCGGGTTCTCACAAGAGAAGGTCCGTGTCTATAATTAGAAAGTGATCCATGTGACAGCAAGCTTCATGTTATTTATGAGTTTCGCGATGGTATGCTCGGACTGCCGGTAATTTAGACGTTTTAGAAATCAGGAGAACTTTACCATAAAACAGTCTCGGCCCCATGTATCAAACAGTATAGACTTTATAATTTGTTTAGTGTGCCTACACTATTTTAAAACAAGAATCACTATGGCCTTAACTATTATACGGAATATCCCTACACAGAGGCGTAGCGGGGGGGGGGGGGGGTTGAGGGGGGTGCAAATCGAAAGTTTGAGGTGTGTGTGTGTGGGGGGGGGGGGGTTGCAAATCGAAAACTTGAGGGGGGTGCAAATCAAAAGTTTGAGGAGGGGGGGGTGCAAATCGAAAATTTGAAATTTTTTTCCCGGGAAGGGTCGCTACGCCTCGGGAAGGGGGGGGGGGTGACACCATTAAGTGCCGCACCGGGTGACACCCGACCTCGCTACGTCACTGTCCCTACAATTAATTAAAATAAACATGTGCTTAATCACTTTACGAATACCGTTAAAGTTTACCAAAATGAAAATGGACATAATTACTGTATAAATGCCCTTCAAAAATATAAAAATAAAAACAAGTATAATGTATTTAAAGATGACCTGGCAATATATAAAATAAATATGAACATAATTACTGTATGGATGCCTATCAAACGTATCGTGGTGAATATGCATAAAAGATGTTACACAAAAGATGCCCATACAGTGTATAAATTATGATTTTAGGGATAAATACTCTGGATTTCCGGGGCATGTCCCCATCCGCTCCCCCCCCCCTCCTCCTCTGCAAGCCATCATCAGGTCACTGACTGTTTACTACAGGCACCCCCGCCTGCTCACTAAAAATAAAACGTCTTCAACGGTCCGCAAACAATAAGGTATCTTTTTACGTTTTTTTCCGATTTTACTTCCCATGTCAGGTTGGGTGCTAATTCGCGACCGCCATCTCTAGTCACCTCAGGACAATTGCGAGTCGACCATGCTAGCGATGTGTGACACTAATGTCTTCGTATCGAATAACGGTCTGTACCAGTCCATGTACAGGATAACTCACTAACATCAGCCGTGGCCTCAGTTTTAACATCCAACAATTTCGGCCATTTAGTTGGGTTTTTTTTTAAATTTAATTCAGCAAAGATTATTTAAGTTTACAAACTAATTCAGGCAACAATGGCGTTGCTGAAGCGCGGGGCCCCTTCAAGCGCGGGGCCTAGGGCGACCGCCCCCTTTGCCACCCCCTAACGCCGGCTCTGGTTGTTGGACACAACAATTCGAGTATGTAACCGTAAGTAAAGTTATGCTTTCGAAGCAGGCGATCACTCGGGTATAAACTACATTTCGATGAAACACAAACTAATCATCAGCGCCGTGTGGAGTGTTAGTATAGGATCTAGCCTGACTAAACTGTTATATAATGACCACATTTTTTAAATCGTTACTTGGTAAAACATCTGTCACTGTGTAGTGGAGATAACAATGTATATACAATAGTGACATTTTACAGGAGTAACTGCCCTTGTTGTAATCTCCACCAGACGTTTGTCAGATTTCCTGATAATTTCTAGGCATGATGCCATTGAATCAAATTCTTTGAGAAACAGTATGGCATACTTTAAATTTGAAAATACCTTTAACGTGCGTTGGAATATTACTCAAATTAAAGGTCCATTTTTAGGGTGCTACAGAGTGTATTAAGTTTTTAAAAAGTATGGGGGTCATTTTTAAGGGGAGGGGGCTGTACAAATACCGGCAAGGGAAAAATTGGACTCGTTCCATATTTAAATCAATTAATTAGCTTCGAAAAGATAAACCAAATTTATATTACAGACATCTTGCTTCAGCAGATTACTAAGCCAAAATGGAAAAAAAACCTTAAATATCATTTAAGCTCATGTTATACATTTAACTACTGCTATATATCAAGCTTTTTATAAACATAGACATAGTTAGAACCCGTTACATTTGGCACGATTTCCATTTGGTTCATCAAAGATTATATATATATATATATATATATATATATATATATATATATATATATATATATATATATATATATATATATATATATATATATATATATATATATATATATATATATATATATATATATATATATATATATAAATAGATACACACACAAACATATATATATATATATATATATATATATATATATATATAAATATAAATATATATATATATATATATATATATATATATATATATATATATATATATATATATATATATATATATATATATATATTATATATGTATTTCAACAGTGTTGAGACAAAAATGTGAAAATATATGCCACCAGCGGTACTGACAAACAGCAGCTGCGTAAATTAATACGCTTAGACGAACAGCTAATACTACAACACTGAAAAATAATCCCTTCATCTACAAACGAGAGATTAAGTTGTTCACATAGCCAGAACTACCAATTATTTTTTTTTCTTTACTATTGGGCAATCGTAGGGAACGTGCTGTTCTCAAGTGTGAGATAAAAACTAAACAATCTTTATTATATCGTTTATTCGTTGTGACAGTGTGTATTAACAGTTTACATTATAAATCACCCATTGTGTATTAAACTTTTAAATAGTTCTAAATACGCGCGTTAGATATTCATTTTGGAAAGGTGATGGTAAGATTGAATAATATGTTTATATATATATATATATATATATATATATATATATATATATATATATATATATATATATATATATATATATATGCATTTTATTGTGATTTGGATATATTTGTAGGTCTTGATAAAAATTAACATGCTCTCGCGCATAATTTTTTATAGGAATTTAAAAAATAAATTGTATGCCACTTTTTCTACCAAATAGTATCCTTAGTAAATGATCTAGAAAAGAAAATTAAAATCTAAACAAAACAATAATAATTTCTTTTTTGCTGTCTTCTGACAACTTTGCAGCTAGTATTTGATATTTATACCAGAGTGTAACAACGGTTCTTCATAAATTAATTTAAAATAGTTATAAGTGTAAAAAAAAATATGCTTCCAGTATGATCACAAAGAGGAAAACATTTATTTACAGATATAGGCTACTCTCTAAAGGCTCTAGAAAATGGCATATGATTATTTACATCAACTGCTATTTGTATTGTCTGTGTTCAACGCAGAGGCGTAGCGAGGGGGGGGCGGGGGGGGGACATATGTCCCCGGGCGCCGACCTTAGGGGGGGCGCCAAATTGAAAGTTTGAGGGGGGGGTGCAAATGAAAAGTTCGAGGGGGGGTGCAAATCGAAAGTTTGAGGGGGGGGTGCAAATGAAAAGTTCGAGGGGGGGGGGGTGCAAATCGAAAATTTGCTCCCGAGGGGGGCGCCAAATTGAAAGTATGTCCCCGGGCGCCGGGAAGGGTCGCTACGCCTCTGGTTCAACGTGTGTTATGTACAAGGTGAGTATCTATATATATAATTCTCTTCTTGGAGACGTTAGAAAACAAGCTGTAAGCGCGCCTTGCAGTCCCCTCTCTTCCTCTCTAGGAAGTCAGGTGAGTTGTGGTTCACGCTAAATGTTTACAATCGTAGAGCCGGGTTTCTTGTTATGCTGATGTTTAGAATACATGTCTTTTTACTTGACAGGTTCAACCCAATGGAACGGGGCTAAGGTAGTTGATGGAAACTGCTTTGTGTACATAGGAATAGTAACAACATGGGAAGCAGCCAAGGTCAGACATTTTATAAATGAAGTTCGTGGTATATTTTGTTACTCAATACGCATGTAATATATTTTTTGTTTGTTTCATATAGGCATCCTGTGAAAAAATGGGGGGTACACTTGCGACTGTTTCTTCACAGAATCAGCTCAATAATATAAGTTCAGCGTTTAATACAGGTATGTTTATACTTTTTTTATAAAACTTAGAGTCGTATTAAATGTGTTATATTGCTGACATTGTGTCAAAATGTTAAAAGTGCAATATGTGATTTTTCTATATCACAATATGACGCTAAATTTAGCACAATATATAAACTTGAAAACTAAAAAAATTCTACTGTTAACTGTTCTATATTGTTGAATAAAAGTATTACACTTTCCTAATTTATAAAAACGTATTGAAAACCAAACTTTTCTTTTTTTAACTGTTATATATTTTGAAAAAAGTATGATACTTTTCTAATATATAAAAACAAATATACACGCTTCTCTCTCTCTTCATATCTCTCTCTCTCTCTCTCTCTCTGTCTATCTATCTATCTATCTATCTATCTATCTCTGTCTGCAATTTTTTTGACAACGTTATCAGTATGTTAAGTTATATATGGAGAACTTGAAGACTTTTTGTTGAACATAGTTTGTTGGATGTTTTGAATGGGTAAACCAATTTCATTTAAAGAAGGAAAATAAAGTAAAAGACATATTTGAATGTAGAAACACATTTATAACTAAATTGTTTTTCGTCGTGACAAGAACGCAATAAACAATGGCGTCACATGCCACATGTTTAAACTAAGGAAATAACACAACGTGTGCATTTAATATGGTGTTGTGCTAACTAATAATGTAAAAAATTGTTTTTTTTTGTTAATATGTATTGGTAGTCTATGTTATTTTAAATGTGTCCCTTTTTAAGCTATTTAGTTATTTCTTTGCTTTGTCACTAATAGCATTCAACAAGTAGTAAAGCACATAGCGTTTTGACTAATAACATTTTTATAAAATATTATTTTTCTCAATCAAGTATAACATTTAAATATATAGACGTATAACTAACGTGTAACGGGTACCGAAGACTAGTTTATTAAGAAATAGCCAAGTCATTCTAGTAATCTTATATAATAAAGTCTAGTTGTGTATTTTGCGTATTCAACAGACTCAAATTGTTTTTAAAATGCATCGAAAGACGTTTTAATAACAAGCTTTTCTGTAACAAAAAATACATTTATTAAGTTTTTTTTTAAATATAATAATGAACTATTATTTAATAATTAAAAAAAAATAGTGTAGTCAGCAACGTAAGTGATGCAGCCAACAAAGCTGGGTTGATTAATGGGAGTGCGATATACATTATTAATTTGTTTGTTTTTCTGTCTTTCATAATTGAAAATAAAATTGTTTCCTTTTTATATATTTCCTCCATCAAATATTTTCATTAATAAAACGAACCTAGAAAAAAAAACACTAGAAAAAACTGAAAATCTAACAACATAAATTACTTTTTCTGCCTGTCTTGAGTCAAAGTTTTCAGCTAATTTTAATGTGATGAACTTACTCGAGGGTATTTTCCAATCCTAAGACATCTTCTGGATCGGCGCTAATGATAAAACAACCGAGGGAAGATTTGTGTGGGTTGAGAACAATCAACCAGCTACTGCACTGAACAACATGACTTGGTTTAGCGGAAGTCCACAGACTTTCAAGGGTAACCTATTCGACTGCGTAGGAATCTACTTTGGACGGATATTTGACAATGAATGTTCTCAGTTTCACCATTACCTGTGCATGGAAACAAGTAATTTTTTTTTCTTTCTTTTAATAGCTTTGATTTCCAAACTGAGAGTATCGCCTCCTTATAGAGACTAGTGCCAGGGGAGGGTAAAATGTAGAATCTAAAAAGAAAAATCTCATATTTAATTTAGTAAATACCTATATGATAATACCATAACTTGCGTTAATTACATAACAATCACTGTTCTTATCCCGTTGCCTGCAGTCATTTTAATTCGATTAAAAAATGTAGGGACAGCTCATTATAGTTTATAATGATTTGAAGTTATGCAATTTACAAAACCTCGGTAGAATATACAATTTGTAGTTTTTAAGTGCAAATGCTCAATGTTATATAACATTTTGTTAATAAAAGGATTTGTGACAACCTGTTGAGAAAATGATTTGTGTCGATATCTATAGTCACACCAAGACTTTAACGTGTTAGGGGCAGATATGGATTTATAATCTACAACAGACAATACACAACAAGTTAGACACAATTACGATTTTAACTTAATTAGAATTAGCCTGCGTGTACAGTTTTTTAATCACATTTATACATAAATACATTAAAATAAATAATAACAACCAAGTTAACACTTTGAGCTTGTATATTTGCCTCGATCGTTGGTTTAGACACATAGATTTTTTTCAGTCATTTTTTTCTCCGACGGGGGGGGGGGGGGAGGGGGGTGGAGGGTGCACCTGAAATGTTTGTAAGTGGAGGGAGTGGCGGACATTTATCAAAGTAAATTTGTTTATATATATTAGAAATATTGTTTCTCTTTCGTTCACTGTGGCATGTGGCCCTAGTACAATTTCCCTTCCCCTCCTTTCCGAAAAAGATGCTTTAAAGAAATTGTGTTTGCATAATGTATATTACTAGTAGTACTTTTTTTAACAAGAACGAAGATATAACAAAGTATGTTTAACATAACGTTTTTTCAATAAATGTGATAACATGTGAGACATATTCCAATATAAAAACTAAGTGAAACTCTTTAAAACTGCAACAACATACACAATAAGAATAGGCCTACAGGTAAAAAACGTTAATGAATTACATTTCATGGAAACATTTTTAGACCATTGTTATTTAAATTTCGAAAAATATGAGTACCCTGATTCAATAGTACCGGCGAAAACTATTTAGTAACCTACTTCTTTTAAGATACATACATAAAATTAACTATTTATATTGTTAGAGTATTTAACGCTTAATTGTTACTTGACTAAAACTAGTACAAGTGATAGTAATCAAGGGAAATTACTGGATTGCTTTTGTCCCATAGATGTGATACATTTCCGCACCTGTTGTTGTCGGGTACATTCTTTTTTCATAGTTTAAATCAGGGGTCTCCAAACTACGGCCCGCGGGCCGGATGCGGCCCGCGAAGTCCTCTCATCCGGCCCGCGGAGATCTTTTTGTCCAAGGAAAAATCGTCTGTTGTTGATGGCTGAGGAAATTTGCCCAGAAAAATCAAAGACATGCCTGGAAGAAACTAGCCCCCGAACTGAAATTGATGGGTAATGCGGCCCTCGGACTGAAAAGTTTGGAGACCCCTGGTTTAAATGATCGCGAGTCATCAAAACACAATAGTGATGTATATTTCTTATTTTTGCTGTGTGCTATATTTGTTGTTATAAGCTAAAACCTACCGATAAGCGTGACCCTAACGACTAAGTTTTTAACATTTTTTCTTAGTTACTGAAACCCAACAGTCTTATAAGCGCATTCACCGAATCCCTTTTTTAATAGTAATATAGTTCGAACTGACAAAATCCGATTATGAATCATGTGAGTCGTGTTTCTTGACCTCATCCGAACACCATTTTGACTGAAACGCCGAACCCTTGGAGTTTGATATAACCCACGTTAAGAACCACTGACCTATAACAATTCTGATTTAGTTCTTTAACACTTTACCTACATTTAAAAATTTCAGATTATAGACGTGTTTTCATATTGCGAATATGATTTAACTTTTATTCAGATTCTGCTACTACGAAATGTGATGTCGCATCGACACAGGACACAACCACAACAGCTACAACCACACCAGCTACAAACACACCAGCTACAACCACACCAGCTACAACCACACAAGCTACAACCACACCAGCTACAACCACACCAGCTACAACCATACCAACTACAACCACACCAGCTACAACAACACCAGCTACAACCACAAAAGCCAAAACCACACCAGCTACAACCACACCAGCTACAACCACACAAGCTACAACCACACCAGCTACAATCACACAAGCTACAACCACACCAGCTACAACCACACCAACTACAACCACACCAGCTACAACCACACCAGCTACAATCACACAAGCTACAACCACACCAGCTACAACCACACCAGCTACAACCACACCAGCTACAACCACACCAGCTACAACCACTGCACATAAAACCACACCAGCTACAACCACACCAGCTACAACCACACCAGTTACAACCACACCAGCTACAACCACACCAACTGCAACCACACCAGCTACAACCACACCAGCTACAACAACACCAACTACAACCACACCAGCTACAACAACACCAGCTACAACCACACCAGCTACAACCACACCAGCTACGACCACATCAGCTACAACCACACCAGCTACAACCACACCAGCTACGACCACACAAGCTACAACCACACCAACTACAACCACACCAGCTACAACCACACCAGCTACAACAACACCAACTACAACCACACCAGCTACAAACACACCAGCTACGACCACACCAGCTACAACCACACCAGCTACAACCACACCAGCTACAACCACACCAGCTACAACCACACCAGCTACGACCACACCAGCTACAACCACACCAGCTACAACCACTGCACATACAACCACACCAGCTACAACCACACCAGCTACAACCACTGCACATACAACCACACCAGCTACAACCACACCAGTTACAACCACACCAGCTACAACCACACCAACTACAACCCCACCAGCTACAACCACACCAGCTACAACCACACCAGCTACAACCACACCAACTACAACCACACCAACTACAACCACACCAGCTACAACCACACCAGCTACGACCACACCAGCTACAACCACACCAGCTACAACCACTGCACATACAACCACACCAGCTACAACCACACCAGCTACAACCACTGCACATACAACCACACCAGCTACAACCACACCAGCTACAACCACTGCACATACAACCACACCAGCTACAACCACACCAGCTACAACCACTGCACATACAACCACACCATCTACAACCACTGCACATACAACCACACCAGCTACAACCAAACCAGCTACAACCACACCAGCTACAACCACACCATCTACAACCACTGCACATACAACCACACCAGCTACAACCAAACCAGCTACAACCACACCAGCTACAACCACACCAGCTACAACCACACCAGCTACAACCACAATAGCCAAAACCACACCAGCTACAACCACACCAGCTACAACCACACCAGCTATAACCACACCAGCTACAAGCACACCACCTACAAGCACACCAGCTACGACCAAAAGAGCCACGGCCACACCAGCTACAGCCACACCAGCTACAACCTCACCAGCTACAACCACAACAGCTACAACCACACCAACTACAACCACACCAGCTACAACCACACCAGCTACAACCACACCAGCTACAACCACACCAGCTACAACCACACCTGCTACGACCACAAAAGCAAAAACCACACCAGCTACAACCACACCAGCTACAAGCACACCAGCTACAAGCACACCAGCTACGACCAAAAGAGCCACGGCCACACCAGCTACAACCACAACAACTACAACCACACCAGCTACAACCCCACCAGCTACAACCAAACCAGCTACAACCACAACAGCTACAACCACACCAACTACAACCACACCAGCTACAACCACACCAGCTAAAAGCACACCAGCTACAACCACACCAGCCACCAATACACCAGCTACAACCAGACCAGCTTCGACCAAAAGTGCCACAACCACAAAAGCCAATCCCACACCAGTTACAACCACATTAGCTTCAACGACACCAGCTAAGACCACAAGAGCCACGACCACACCAGCTACGACCACACCAGCTACAACCATACCAGCTACAATCACACCATCTGCAACCACACCAGCGACAACAACATCAAATACAGTAGCTACAACCACACCTGCTATCAGCATACAGCCTAAAACCACGCCAAATAAAAAACCTCGCCGGCCATATCATCGTCGGTTGAAGCCATATCGGCCACATCAACGCAGATTACCAAACAGGAAAAACTTGCGCAGGCTAACACTGAAAAAACTAGAGCCAAAAAAACATCAGTTTCAACCACACCAGATACAACGACAGAATAAACAACTACACTAGCTACAAATACATCATCTACAACCACATAAGCTACAACAACACCAAATACAACCACAGAACAAACAACTACACCAGCTACTACTAAACCAGCTACAACCAGACCACCTTCAACAAAAGAATCAAACAATTACATTAGCTGCGCATACAATAATTACAACAACAGCTATTTCCAAACTAACATTCATAAAAACATCAGAAATACAGCAGCTACAATTACACCAGCTACAAACACATCAGCTACCAAGACACCAACTACAAATACACCAGTTATAAATACACAAGCTACAACTACAGCAGGTACATTTAGACCAGCTACAAATACACCAGCTACAAATACACCAGCTACAAATACAACAGCTACAAATACACCAGCTACAGCTACACCAGCTACAAATACACAAGCTACAAATACACCAACTACAACTACAGCAGCTACAAATACACAAGCTACAAATACACCAGCTACAAATACACCAGCTACAAATACTTTAGCTACAGCTACACCAGCTACAAATACACAAGCTACAAATACACCAACTACAACTACAGCAGCTACAAATACACCAGCTACAAATACACCAGCTACAAATACACCAGCTACAAATACACCAGCTACAGCTACAGCAGCTACATATAGCTCAGCTACAACTAGACCAGCTACAACTACACTAGGTACATTTAGACCAGCTACGATTGACCAGCTACAACCACACCAGCTGCCAGTAGGATAAGGCGACGTAGCATACTGAAGGTGGCTAAAAACAAATGAATGAACTGTGAGCAGCTGAAAAGAGTGGCAGAAGAACGTAGACAGTGTAATGTTTTGAAATAGACGCGGCTATGTTTGCAAAAAACGAAGATGATGATTTTATTTAAAGAAATCGTACTTACTGAAATAAAGTTTGTTAGATCAATAGAAAGTTAGCAATTTTATTCAATTAATTGTATTGCCTCTGTAATGTCAAACTATATAAGGGAACTAACTATGTATGTTTTGAGCTCTAGCATTGTTGAAGTAGCGTCCCTTGGATTTTTATTTATTTTCATTATCACTTTTTAAAAATTTGTTTTAAAAATATGTCAAGCAATAAAATTAAAGTTAAAATTTAATAACTTAAAGCTGTTTTGGAAACGTCGATTACACTAATTTTCATAAGTTTGTATTGCATATAAACCGTTGAAAAGCCGTTTTGAATAATGTGATCAATTCAAATATTTTTTTTTAATCCGCCATCAACCTCTCATTGAAGTTAACCGAAATGGCCAGGGAGAGTAAAACAATGAAAGTTAAAACAATTGGTTTCCATGATAAAGTATACAGAATCGGTCTATGGGGTATAGCGTCGTTATGTATTTTTATTATTTTATGTAACATTCCCTATCACATTGACTCTAATAATCCAAATTAAAAATAAAAATGTTCGCTAAATTACTATTAGACTATATTACTAAAGATTATTTCTAGTCTTAATAAAACCGGAAGTCATTTTGCACTTACAACACAAATGTTATAAATATTCAATTTTGGTTCAAAAATATGTTTTCTGGCACCATTTGGTACCAGCTTTTTAAGCCTATTAACAAACAGTAAATGTATAATTTATCGCATATTATAATTATAATGGGCTCAATCAGCCCTTTATAAAAACATATGTAAACAAAAAATTACAAGACATGTCTTTTTTCCAACATGGACATTCAGAAAGCTTATTTATTAAACTATAATATTTATATACATTTAGCATTGTATATCTAACTTGTTTTTGGCTTTCACCGTTCAACTTTAGACTTCAAATTGAACGTGTCTTGAACGTGTCTTCTTTAGTGTGGGATAGTTCTTGCTTAAGGTGTTTATTTACTATGTTGATTTACTGTCTAGATGGGTTAAAATTGCATTCCATTGTCGCTTACAAAAATGTCAAAATAAATCACGGGTGAGTTTAAAGATGTAAAAGGAAAAAAAAAATATAAGGAAAAATAAAGATAGAGAAACAGATGGAGAATTACAGGTATAATGAGAGAGGTAGAAAGTTTGAAGGTGATAAAGATATAGATTAGGGGAGAGCGATAAAGAGTAATAAGAAATTGCAATATACAAAGATAGAGATATAGAATGAGATGATAAGATAGGTAAGGATATATATATATATATATATATATATATATATATATATATATATATATATATATATGGGGGCCTAAATTATTTTTGCGGGGTTGCCCTTTTTTTCTAGTTCCGCCACAGGTGGGAACTTGTGTCTACTATCAAGTTCCGTTACAATAAGCTGCATTTGTTTAAACCTAATTAATTTGTTGAGCTCTCCTTGGAATAATATGGGAGATTCGTTGAGGTGTATCATACATATAAAATATGTTAACGATTATGTGAACGATCAAAGCTTTCATAAAATATAGCAAATTAGTTTTATTAATTTTTCAGTGAATTGCTATTACACGGTGTTCTTTATCGATTTATTCTATGTACAAATATTTAGGTCATTATTTTCGTTTTCTACAAAATTGTACTCTATAGTCAAGAGCTCATTAATTGCCAATCAAGTGCATCCATATGGCTAGCAGATGGAACCTTTAAGGCTGTGCCAGTCTTATTTATTCCAGCTGTACATTATTTTTTAAAATTTGTTATCGGCAATTTGTTTTACTGTCTCTTGCCGAAAAAAAACACGGGCGACATTCGACCGTTTACTTTAAGAAGTTACATGCAGTGTTTGTTCCAGACTTTTTTCTTCTAATGCCAACAGTGGACAACATCGACGAGATGGTGATAAACACACAAATATATCCGAGGTCGTCGCATCCGTAGTCGTGGCAAAAAGTACAAACCTGCTTTGTTCCAGTGAAACTTGGATTCAAATGCACACAATTGGCTATGGTGTAGCACGAACAAATCAAAATTGTGAAGGGTGGTATTATAGTTCTCAGTCTCTCCTGCGATGTTGGTCACATTTAAAACCTCTAATATATATCTTTGATGTGAGTGCTTAAAGTTACCAAAATATAGTAAATAACATTAGAATGTCAATAAATATCAAATAACAAAACGTATTGAATTGCGACAAAAAGAAAAAAATAAATATTTAACATATTTTACTATATGTGTTTGAGTTTTGGTTAAAAACAAAAAATTTAGAATAATAAAACTCTGTATTTTATAATTACTTAAACTTATAGTTATTACAGCTGCCATTCCGTCCAATTAGTCAGAAATAATTTTTTTTTTCACAATAGACAAAAGGCATATCTACCACCTTCCGATTTCCTCCATGACCCACATATATAATAGCTCCACATCCTTTTTAATGTTCCAACAACCTCACCACCCACCTCAACATAAGTTTCGAATATGTTTTCATTTACTTATTTATCTATTTTTGTAATTCACTTTTGTTCAAATATGGGACGGTCTAGCGGTAGAGAGCTGGACTGCTAACCCGTAAGTCACGAGTTTGAATCCGGCTTCAAGTCAGTAGATCGTCCCTGAGACCACCCATCTATGATGGGTACCTAACTGACGTTAGGGAAAGTGTAGGCGGCTGGTCATACTGCTGACCACACTATCTCTTCATATGCCGAGAACTCTACTTCAATTGCCCTATAGACCTTCAGGTTTGAAAGGGAAACTTTACTTATATTGTTCAAATGTAAATGAAATCTGTGTAAAACAACTACGTTTTTTTGTGTATGACTACTCTACTGGTTATACATAGGATGAGAGCACACACTATGTGATCTGTACATTTTTTTTTCAACTAGCCCTTGTTTCCTTTGTGTACATAAGTTACACATATTTTAAAATAAAATAAAAAATCATTAAACATTTTTTTTTAAAAAAGGTAAAATATTGAAATTTTCACCCACCCACCCCAACAGTTTTGATTAGTTTGTATTCAATTGTCTTTTGCATTTACTATGTTTATTGTACAGAAGTGGATGAAATTCATGCAAACCAGCTTTGTTTTCGACTATTCTTACATACGTTATACTTTATCCACCTTTTGTTGGCAAAAATGTTCCAAACCAGCCTCGGTCCAATTTTTGAACCAAAAAGGTTTAAATTCAATGTATTTTATGTAATCATTTACATATTTCGCTATTTATTTACTATACTCTGTACACCAATGTAACTACCTTGTAAATATCCACCCAAACGGCATGGAATGTTACGGTATTTGTTTTAAATTTGTAAATAAAAGTACTAAAAAAAGACAAATTATGGCATTATAATTAAGTTTTTTTTTGCACTCCTAATACTCATTTAAAAGGGCTGGACACCCACTTGCCCCTACCCCCCCCCCCCCCCCCCCCCCGAAATTGCCCTTGCCCTAACCGTAACCTAGGGGTCGGCAACCGGCAACCTTTTGAAAGGAAAGAGCCAAAAGTTATAATTTACAACATTTCTCAGTTTTTAAAGAGCCACTAACATTTCTATTTCAATAAATGGTATTTGATTTGGATTAGGTATATATATATACGTATATATACGTATATATATATATATATATATATATATATATATATATATATATATATATATATATATATATATATGTATATATATATATATATAATATATTCAAAATAAACGTAATTTAAATACTAAGTTTTAATATTAAGCATGAAATAATATTTAATGACGAAAAAACAAACCAATAGATGATCACTGCATTCCAATTATGGAGTTCACATCCACTGTCATTAAACATTATTATGCATAGTTAAAAATTAAAGTGTTTCCTAACTTTACCCATTAAGTTAACCTTTACAAATAAATGATCTGCAGTTATCTAACTAAAAATACAAATATCTCGTCTAAACGTGTCGCTATAAAAGCACACATATCTTGTCTATATGTCTCACATAAAAAACATATCTGGTATGTATTATATCAATTACGGTCAGTGAGCGATATCCAAATGCAATAATTGATAGATCACACATTCACTTACGTTGGCCAGGTGTTGAACTTATTACAACGCTCAACTACTAAACTCCAACAATCTAAATGTTCTGCTTTAACCTCCAACTACTCAACGATCTGATATTAGACTTAGTGCTCAGCAACTTCGCATTGGTAAGGTTTTAGGCCTACATTTTTCTACAGGTGTCTACCTACCCCCCCCCCATCTAAGGGAAACAAACAAATAATTACTACACAGCATAAGACGACAGAATTCTTTCCCATTTTCGGGGGGGGGGGGGTGGGGGGGGGGGTTATCATCCTTAACGAGCTACTGATAGTGTTTTAAATATGTTCAGTGACCGCAGTGGTACCGTCGAATTCACAAATTATGAACTACTCAAAATTAGATAATAAAACAAGTAAATAGCGGCGTATGATTTGCCACGGGTCGGCTCGTAGTTCTTGATTATGGTCGTCCTTATTATTTTCAACATTGTTTTTTTTTTGGTTTTTTTTTTCTTTGTTTTTTTATAAGAAAAATATACTTAGATCTACAACCGTATTTAAGACCGAACGATGATTTAGTTGAAGTTTTGAAATTTAACAAAATAAATATTACAGTATTTAAAGGTTATTATTTTGTATTTAAAGAATAGATGATATATAAACATTATATGAAATATGAAAAACTGCATACTACTAAAGTTATGCACCAACGTTTTCAAAAATTTAAGAAAAGTCAATTCGTATTTTTTCCAATCATTATTAAAATACAGTTTAAAAATATTAGTAGCAAAAATTTAAATTATCTTTCTTATTTGTTTTAAAAACAAAAATGGGAAGTAACTGTTACCGACTCATACATTAGTACTTCATCGTTTAATAAACATTTTAACAACGTTAAAAAAAACTTTTACACATAATCAATCTTCACATGTATATACACGTAATGACAACATATATTAGAAAAGCTCTATGCGTTTAGTAAATCGCTTGCGGGAAATAATAACATACAAAGCATGTACTTAAAACGTTAATCTCAACAACAAAGTTATGATCTATCACTCTAACGACACTAAATAAACAAGAACTTCCCAATGTATCCTTGCCTATCGATGTGTCTTGTCTGCTGTGTCCTTCTACTTGTTTGATAACTGCCTTAATATTTAAGAAATAGAAAAAAACAAAAAAAAAACAAAAATTATCGCCACTGTCTATTGTAATTAGCAGATGATAATAATGTGTTCTTGATATTATAAAGAGAAGCGGCAGACATTTTTTAGGCACTTTCAAATCAAATGTTTTAGTAAAATTCGATGTATATAACAATTTAAGGCTTATTTGATATATGTAGATTTCATAAATAAGTAAGCAATATAGTATATAGTACAACACATACAATAGTACGTCTACGGCTACGTCTACGGCTACGGCTACGGCTGCGGCTGCGGCTACGGCTGCGGCTGCGGCGTAGACTACGGCTACGGCTGCGGCTGCGGCTGCGGCTACGGCTACGGCTACGGCTACGGCTACGGCTACGGCTATGTCTATGTCTATGCAAAAAAAAAAAGGATAGTCTTAGAGTTAATATAATTTCTTGGGCGTCCGTGCTTTTCTGTCTTAATAATTTGTTCTTTCATTGTTCATAAGCCTTGGCGTTTCTTTGGCATCGACGCTTTTAACACTTGACGTCGAATTCCTATCTCTTGCAATGATTATTGTCGGAGAACTGTTGAGTTCCCTCGTGTAAAATTCCTGTCGTTGCTTTTAGAACCACCTAGTTATACACATCCACCCTATCGTAGTGTATAAGGTTGCTTTGATTTCATATACATGTCATTGTGTTGAAGCTTTGGATCTGCAAATCCAAATCAGAAACACAAGAACATGTGTCCAATATCAAATGACCTTTTACAAGTCGATAGGGGTTTTCTTTTTTTTTTATAAACAAAACAACTTTCTTGGAAGTCCGAGCTTTTAATGGCACTTTTAGTAATTAGTTTTCTTCTAAAACCGTCAACAAAAATAATTATAATGTACCTGTAGCTGAAACCGTAGCACCAAATAACATGCGCATGATTATTAGTCGTCAGAATTGGGTAAAGCTTGAGGTGGGTCAGCGTTTGAATTTTTTTTTCTGGACAATATACATAATATGTGTGTGTGTGAACTCGCCCGTGTGTGTGCGGGCGCAAGTGTGTGTTTTATGTTAAACGAAAAATAGTTTTACAAAAAGAAAACAAATGCTGTTAAAAATATACAAGTATTCTAAGATTAAAAAAAAAAGCTGAAGGCATTTTAGTTAACATATTGCATGCTTAGCTTTTTGTCACGTGGCGCTCTCTCTCTGGTTTTTCTATACCACTGAAGGTTGGATATCCGAACAAATATGGGGAAAATATACGTGTCCACATCAATCAGGGAACCAACAAAAAAATCTACATAACGCATGCCATTGGAACAGTCCAAAAATGTGTTTTAAAAAGTCATTGTATGGTCGACAGGAGAAAATAAATCAAAGAATAAATCAAAGTGAATCAAAATAAAGAGTAATTGTAATTAGTCAATTAAAATAATTTAAATGTTTTCGATTTAAATACAGTTCTGACTATTTATGTACAACAATATAATTAATCTTCTTAATTATTTTAAACCTAGTATTAATCTGTACACACCAGTTAAATCACTGAATGTCTGTATATAGTTGTAGATGTGAACACTATTAACCACCTCTTCCCACAAGTGAGTAGATATTCCGAAGTATGCAAGTTACCTAAAGTTTTAAATGAATGTTGAGAACTTTAACGATGTACCTTCTATGAATGAGACAGACTCAACAACATTCCAGACGGATCTAGAACAACATGTCTAGGCCAGTTTCACGAATATGTTAAGAGGGTTTCTTTCTGACATTACAACCGTGGTGGGATTGTACTTGAAATAAAAACGGCCGGTCTAATGTATACTTTTATTCTGCTTTTTGTTAGGAAAAAATTATCTAATTGTGCGTTTTATTTTCATAAAAACACATTTTTATATTATTTTTGTTATTTGTTTTAAATTTTCTAGACAATAGGGGCGTCGTGCAGTTAATGCAAAAATTATTAAAATAGAGGATATATAGTCCCATAGAACATTTAACAATGCATACTGGTAATTTTGGGCGTAATTAAATGTTGGTTATATTGTGAGTTCTTTTTTTGTGGACAAAAGTTATTTTACATTACATGCTAAAATGCATCCTCCACATTATTGCCAATATTATGTTTAAAACGTTTTTTATTTTGAAAATATACCAGGAAAATATCGCTTGAAACTGACAGCTGTTTAAACTGAAGCTTTGGATACCTACAAAAAAAATATTTTAGTGTCTAAAGATTACTATTTTTAATAAATGGATGAATTATAATTTTTCTTTCCATGAAATGTCTAATTTTACAACAACCAATGTTTAGCAACAATTTGATTAATACAATAACTGAACAGCTGTCGAATTTTTTTTTCAAACCACCATTACAATAATCAGTAAACTGTTTTTTGAGAAGAAACACAGCCGGTTATTTTCCTTAAGTGTGTTAAACGAATAGATGAAGAATTATAGCTGTGTAAATGGCCAAGTAACTGTTACAATATTAAAATAAGTTAAAAAATCAGACGGCGGTTAAAGAAATAACACGTCGAAAGCCTCAGACGGAGGTAAAATAAGTTAGACGTCAAAATCATGCTGTTTTCAGATAGAACAGTCGAAAAAAATGATGATGTAATGGTGCTGATTGCTGTTTTTAAGTGATAATGAGTCGGCGAGAGCAGAAAAATGACTTATTGATAAGAAACATGAAAAGTTTGTTGATATGCGAGAATCTTACGTATTAGTGTAATGGTTAAAATGTACTTAAATGAAAACGGGTGTATTTAATTACTTCCCGCAAGCGTTTTGTTATGAGCACAGAAAATGTGTATTACCATCCTCTTCAATTAATTGTCTAAACATAGAGTAGCTGCAGATATTGTTTTCATAAAACTTAGAACACATTCATAGATCGGAAAATCAAGGTTTAGAACCACTGCTCTTGGAAAAGTGAAAGGAGGAATGGTAAACTGTGATGGTTTTAGTGATGGGGTTGTGTGATGGTATTAAATTAGGGACTGTTGTGATGGCGATTGTGGTACTATTGAATAGAGATTGTTGGCATACTACCAATCAGAATTATCTTGTGTAGTCTCTAGTACAATATAACAGCTGCGGATACTGTAAGCTGGTAGATGAAAAACTCTAGGGTAAAGACATTGTACAATACACATCAACTAGCAGGGTAATATCAGCTAGTCTAATCCAATTACTAGTGAGTAAATTATCGGATAAATGTAAATGACATACACCATCACTTAAATATTTTCATTGTATGCACATTCAACTGATCACTTACGAAGCAAATGTTGTTTAACTTATAATCATTTAAAACAAATAATTTAAGCCAGGATATGTAATTGTAAAATGTATATTGGTAAGCACTTAGCCTATAATGTGTGGTTGGATTAGTAGGGCTAGAGTATGTCGATGTATTTATCGTTAAAATTTACTTCAATGTAATGGTAACAATTACCAAAAGTTATGTAGCTAAGGTGTAATATAGGCTTGTCGCTTATTGAACCGTAACCAACTTTGTTGATAGAGTAGTTGTAGCTCTAGTTTTTTAAGAAATACTTGTCTTATTCGGGTAATAAAAAAAGTCAGTTTAAAACTACAGGTGCCATATCTAAGATGTTTTTAAAACTAAAATACTCAACGTCTTCAGTTTCAGTATGTATGCACATATTTTTTTTGAAAAAAACTACGAAGAAATGATATTCTAAATCCAAAACAAATTATACCTTTATATTTTTATAGTTTTACTTATTTATGTAATATACTATTAAAAAAAAACCATCCACATTAATGAGCAATAATTTTAAATAACTTTAAATGCCAATTTATATACAATATAATTGTATCTGAATAAATATGTACATATGTATATATAAATGGGAAGCTAATCAGAACATATAATATTGCTTTATTGTTTAAAATGTTCATCATTTTCTAAAAAATGCTAGACAATTATTAAAATTACTTATGCCGCAGATGCGAACCTTGTTGATTGCATAGTAAATAATCACATAAAAATATACCTAAAAGAAAAGTTCGAAGTATCGAGAGTACAGACATTGACATTTAAAACACACGATTCAGTTCATACACATCGTCTTACTAGGAAAAGAAAATCGTATATTTACTACCATATATGCTAGTAGTCATGACGTCATAGCGGAGGCTGCCAAATGACTTCTTCTAGACGCTGGACGTATGGAGACTGTCTAATACGCGTAACCATGTTTTCCTTCAAAACATTTTTTTTAATATCACCCTTTTAATTACACTCTTTCAGTTAAAAAAAAATCACCGATGACTTTGAATGTATATATATTTTATTGTAACTTTTAATTTATTCATGTCTATTGATTCCAAAATCTACTCATTAATTTGATATACATCTTGTTTATTCTTTTGACACTGAATAAGTTTTTAAACCATGCATTTCTTGTTCTATCTTAATTTCAGATTACATCATCAGCGGGGGAAATAACCAAATTAATTTTACAGATGTTAAAGAACTAGAGTTGTATACCTTCTTTAATTTTTTTTTTTTTTGTTCACTAATAATACTAATATTAAACTTTAACACTATGTTCAGCGACACTAAATTCTAACCACACTGCTACTAATCTTCATGTTTTCACTCCACACAAGGCTTATGTTGTCACTAACATGTTTTTAGGTTATAAATTAAATCTTTAGTTCTGGTTAAAAATATAAAAGATAAATCGTTAGTAAGGGAAATAGCCAAATTAATATTAAAGATATTAGGAAACTAGAGTTGTCTACCTACTTTTATTTTAGTAATAACACTAATAGTTCATTTTAAAGTATGTTCAATGAAATTAAATTCTAATCACATTGCTACTAATTTGCATGTTTTCTCTTTACATAATAGGCTTATTTTATGCCTTGAATTATTTTCATTTACCCTATTAGGAAGCCCACGCCAACTCAATTAACCCTATTCATAATAATTTAGACATTTTTTTTTATTTTAATTATGTAATTTTTAAAACACCCCCCCCCCCCTCTCTTACTCTCATATCCAAATCTCATCCAATCTATATTTTTTTTTACATAAATAACAAAATAACTCCGACCGGAAAATGACATCCTTCAAAACCTACCCATTGAATTGTAAATAATATGTACATTTAAGAATGAAAGTTTCAGAGATAGTTTAATTTTGTAAATCTGCAACAGTCTTTATAAGTCGCATTATGAAAACAGTAAAATATCAGTATTTGCCGCCAGAAAAAAAGACAGGTTGAGCACGCTGAAAATCTGAATGAATCTGAGACTCATAGAAAGGCACAGTGTCTTTCGTTCTGCTAATTTAACATCATAACCTTATCAGAGTAATTTAAAACAAATGTTTCAAATTCATCAATAAAGGAAGTAAACATGCTTAATTTAAAAAAATTAGAAATTAGAAAAGAACATATTAACAAGATTAGACTTTTTTTTGTTGTGTTAAAAGGGAGGCTATTCTGTCGTCCTGTCTTGTGTAATAATTATTCGTTTGTTTCCCTTTAAAGAATATTTTTAAGCATGAATAGAAATATGGAAATCTCTTATATCAACTCAAACTCCGTTACGACATTGTACTTTTTTGCGAAGTGTATTAAAATCTAACAACTAAACCGTAGCAATAATTCTTTAATCGATACAGAGTATGTGATTGCATTTATTCTCGTTAAGGAATAATATAAAGTATTTAGCTAATCGACAATACAAGTTATATTGGTAGAATTGCTATTGATAGGGTTGTGTTGTTATCCTTAATGATTTAGTTCAAGTGTTATGGCAACGTTTTCAAAAAATATATGAAAATTATACCTATGCATATAAACTAATAAACATGAGTATTTTAATATCGTAAAATTCTACGCACCATCCTAGCTTCCAATACTGAAAGGAAATTATAGGGGACTTATCTGTGAAATCTACGCGATACCGTACAGTATAGATATTATTTTACTGTTAGGCTCTTATGATTAGTATTTAGAATATCCCATACATTGAGTATAAGTGTTATCATAAAAGTGTGCATGGTAGCCGTATATAGACATTATATTTCAGTGTTTTTAGTGAGAGAAGCGAAGACATTGTATTTGTAAACCGCTGTCTGACGGCTAGAATTAAGTTACGCTTAAGTTTGGTAACGAGAGTAGCCGTTGTATTATTGAACCATTTTTTATTGATTACAAACTGACCTATTATAAAATGCAAATAATTAACGATGGTAAGAAATAGGCCAAAATCATCATGGATCATAAGGGATCTATATTACAGAACTCCTTCATTTTTTTGTGTGTTTCTAAAAGGCAAGTTCTCTCATTGCCCGTAATATAGAGTACCATCAAGCCAGTCAAACAGTGGTAATGTATGTTTAAAAGACGACCATAGAAAAAAAAAATGAGAGTAGGAATGTTCTAAATAAGAACCCTTAATATCGGAAAGAGATATACGTGGGCGGTCGGTTTCTGCCCAAAAGCTCCATTAAAGGACTTACCACCCTACAGCGACCTTGAAATCGGTGGCGAAATTTACTCCCGCTTACTAAAACTTAACGGTAGGAGATCTATATGCTCTATGTGCGGAACGACCAAACACGGACCGGCCGCCTGCCGAAGCTCGTGTGTAAAGGAAAGAGACAATGTATCGAAAGATAACGATGGTAGCTATTTAGACAATTATCAGCTTATAGACGACAGTGAATATGTGTCAAACGGCACCACAGAAATCGAGCTAGCCCAAGAACCAGCCACAGCCATAGCCCCAAGCATCGAAGAAGAATGGACAACAGTTCCGAGAAGAACTATTAATGTTGGTCGTTGTTGAATGGGGTAGCTTATTTATCTTCTTTTGTTATTGGCAGAAAAGTTAATTTTCTGTGATGGTATATGCTGTCTGTATTATTTATTTATATATTGTTATTTGTTTTCGAAAAAAAACACAAGATGTGCAATAGCCATGTTATCATTGATTATGCTGAAGTTTTGCTAGTCTACAAAATAAAAACTACAGTATTTAAAGATTATATTTTTATTAAAAAGCTGAATAATGATAACTGAAAATAACATGAAATATGAAATACCACAGACTAAAAAAGATGTGCACAATCTTGTTAAGTAATATAGAAAAGAACCTTCCGCATTTCACCAATCAATAAAAAAATACAGTTTAAAATGTTGTAATAACAAATCATGGATTACGTTTCTTGTTCGTTTTAAATTTTTAAATGGGAAGTAACTTTTAATAGTGACAACATACTATTTTGTACAGCTGTACACTGTGATGGCGGATGTTTACATAGTGAAGGATCTGTGACGTCATATGCAAGGACTCTATTGTGTAGAGCAACATACATATCACACCTAGATTTCCCCTGGGTAAGATAATACACCTAAAGTGACCCGACACTGGTGAATGAAGTTGGATGTTAGCAGCTACTTTTCTATTCTACCCAATGAGGTCACATTTAATTTATTGCAGTCTAAAGGAAACTAGATGACGTCATTGAACTGTGGTGACAATGTAGCTTTTTGTCTCAAGCCGTATATCAACTTGCCCCAAGCCGTGTGTCAACTTGCCGCAAGCCGTTTGTCAACTTGCCGCAAGCCGTGTCTCAACTTGCCGCAAGCCGTGTGTCAACTTGACCCAAGCCGTGTATCAACTTGACCCAAGCCGTGTATCAACTTGACCCAAGCCGTGTATCAACTTGACCCAAGACGTGTGTCAACTTGACCCAAGCCGTGTGTCAATTTGCCCCAAGCCGTGAGCCGTGTGTCAACTTGACCCAAGCCGTGTGTCAACTTGCCCCAAGCCGTGAGCCGTGAGTCAACTTGCCCCAAGCCGTGAGCCGTGTGTCAACTTGCCCCAAGCCGTGCGTCAACTGGCCCCAAGCCGTGTGTCAACTTGCCCCAAGCCGAGCGTCAACTGGCCCCAAGCCGTGCGTCAACTTGACCCAAGCCGTGTGTCAACTTGACCCAAGCCATGAGCCGTGAGTCAACTTGCCCCAAGCCGTGCGTCAACTTGCCCCAAGCCGTGAGCCGTGAGTCAACTTGCCCCAAGCTGTGAGTCAACTTGCCCCAAGCCGTGAGCCGTGGGTCAACTTGCCCAAAGCCGTGCGTCAACTTGACCCAATAATTTTATGGCAGAAATCTTGAAAGGAGTCTGAGTTTCTTTCTGGCTTCTCTTCGAGGGAGGGGGCACTGCTCATCATGTGGGACTGTGGTATGAAATTTCACGATCAGTAGAGGTTTGTCTGAATTATTCTAAACGACTTTCCAGTGTTTCTTGGCGATCGGACCATTTTTGTTTTAATGCATAAAGGACAAGGTGACAGACAAAAATATATCTTTAAGTAGTAGGATGTTGATTAGATATAATATATTAGATCAACAAACACATTTTGATTGAGGTTAAATCAAAGAAAACATTCAAACATTTTCGACTCAGCTTGTTGTTTAAACGATGTCCACGGCTATTATTGAAAAAGAAATGGCTCAATTGTAACCATGAATGGATGTAATTTCGGTGAGGAATGAGAGTATTACGAATATCTTCATTGAAGACCAAGCCGAGTTTTGCTGCGATAGCGAGTTCGTCACGCAAAAAGAAACATTATCAACCGGTTGTCAGGATGTTACAGGTTTGTTTTCTTTTAGCTAGGTTACGGCGTGTCTTGTTAAAATTCTTATTTTTACATTGTACTGAAAACATAAAAACATATTAAACGTATTAACTTATTTTCGTAAAAATGCCTCTATCAATTTAATTATATAAAATATACAATATTTTTTTTTAAATTGGGTTTACTAGTGACTGATTATTATAATGCATCCTACTTGTATCTGCATAGTTCGGCTTTTTTCTACATATATCTTGTTTATTTTTCTAAATCTTAGAATTATGTAATGATTACTTTACATGTAGGGTCATTACATTTTGCTTTACTTACATATACAGTTTCATAACAAGCTATAGTAAAAAACCAAGTAGAGTATACAATAATTACTTGTGATGCTACCCTTTGCTGAGGTCTTGCTGTTTTGGTACTTCGACTTATCATAGACAAAAGCAGTAGTCGATGTATCGTGTCGATATAATAATTGTGCTTCATGTTTTATAGTTAAAATAATATTTTAAACATAAATTCACCTTTTCCACAAAGGACGAATTACACAATGATCTAAATTTGCTAGATTTAGATAAAAGCAATGTTACATCCAATAAACGACTACAGATAAACTTAATTTTGCTACTACCGGTGCATAGGTTAAAACTATGGCGCCAACTGAAAACTTAGCACAATTACATAGAAATAAAAAATGTTTGGTGTGATGTTCAATAAATAACCAGTGCGAGGGGGGGGAGCGATTGACGATATTAGACATTATAACCAGTGGCGTATAACCCCCCTCCCATAGACTCCTCGGTATATATATAAAAAGTATGAGGGGGGGTGCAAATCGAAAGTTTGAGGGGGGGGGGGGGGGTGCAAATCGAAAGTTTGAGGGGGGGGGGGGTGCAAATTGAAAGTTTGGGGGGGGGTGCAAATCTAAAGTTTGTCCCCGGGTAAAAATTGGAGCCCCCCCCCCCTTGAGAAGATCCTTGCTACGCCACTGATTATAACACTGACGAGACGGGGAGGGGGGACACCTATTGCAACTTTCAACAGTAAACAATTAATACTGATCAGGTCGTAACACACAGTCCGGCGAAATTGATTAGGTTGACACCAAATTGGAAAACTGCAAAAGCAAGTTATTATTTGACGATTGGATAAATGTGCCAATTAACATTTTTTTTTCTTTGATGAACACCTCTAATTAAAAGAAATACACTTCTTCTGCTCACCTTCACTCAACGACATTAAAAATGTTTTGGTTTTGTTTTATTTTTGCTAGATTTTATTGAAGATTTTACCTGATAAAACTAAACTTAAAATAAGCTAATGAATAAGTCACAGAGGAATGTTTGAAAATTGCACTAACTGTGGCATGACCGTGTGCAAATATATAAGTATATTTTCACGATATATATGTACATGTGTGACGCCAGGCGTCTTAAATTAGATATGAAATGAATAAACAGATTAAGTCGAGGAAAATTTTATCGGACAAGAATAATAGAAATTATTTTTTTTTTAATACCATTGAATAGACGGGTTTTTAATGGAAATATCTAAGGCACTTAATCAGTATAGGAAATACATATGTTGTTGTGTGGACTAACAATTTTCATAATTTGGTTTTAATTTCTCTTATAGTTATTGGAAGCCTATCTAATTTTAAATGTGTTTGGTTTTTATCTATTTAGCTATTTGTTTTTTTTCCCAAAAATAGTGTTGAAGTGTAATAAAGCACACTGTCTTTTGACCAATAACTATTTTAAATAATATTTTTCTCAAACACGTATAACATTTTTAAAAAAAATATAATCCTACAATTCACGTGTAACGGGTACTGATTGGTTGCATTTAAATAAAGACGTGCATTTTCGTGTTATCCATAAAATTGGTGCGCATTTAAAAGAACTTTACATTGGGTCTTTGAATTCAAGATTTAAAAAACGGAAATAACAAAACATAAGTCCTTTATAAACATGAAGAGATAGGGAACAAGCAAACATGGCTCTGATTACGGTAGCATTAGCATTCCTGGGTGTCTGGTCCATATCAGCACAAGGTAAGCTCATAATTTAGTTTTATAATTCTTGGCAAGAAATTACCACTGTTGATTATGTCATACTGTATTTAAATCTAGATCTAGTGTTGAACTTTAACAAGTAATGTGTACCAATGGGGCTAACGGAAGATAACTTGCATACAAAGATGTCAGAAAGCTCCTGACATAATGTTCAATCTTTGTTTTTAACACAATCACTTCTAAATTTGAAAATAATATGAAAAATATTCGCATCCTACAAATCAGAAAGATAAGATATTGTACTTCTATTGAGGTTCAGCTATAACTTAGGGATAAGGTATACAGAACTATCACTAAATTAAATAGAGTTAGAGTACGTCCAATGAACCAGCAACACATGTATGATATACAATATTAAATTTAAAGTAAGCATTAAATTAGACTTAATATATCCGCGTCATCCAATTAATGCTCCTCTAAATAGACTTGAAAATTGTTCCATATGTTTCTTACAAGAAAGCATATTTTTTTAAAAAATAAATATTTTACATTTGTGAAATAAGAATGGAAGTAGGGGGTAAAAAGTCACAAATTTCAGTTTTTAGGACCTGGGGATGTAAATTGTTAACCTTTAACAATGCCAATGCACCAGATACTAGTTCCACATTTCAGATAACTGTATGCAAAGCCGTTTGAAATAACTGTTCGCAGTATGCCCATGACAGACTTGCAAAATGGTGATTTAGAATTGTAACATTTTACCCAGTGCGGGGTCGAAATGTCTGATAATTGGGGTAAAAAGTCACGAACTTTCAAATGTTATATATTTGAATCTAATTGATCGGAAAATACATTTCTTTGCTGTTGAATATAATTATTACAAACTTTACATAAAATTTAATTGAAACAGTAAGTGATTTTTTTTATTGTGGACACGGGAAGATATAACACAGTGCCATAAGTAAAACAGTGGCCAAAATGAAATGTAAAACTGTCTTTCGGTTAACATTTAAAGAATATATAGAATGCATATTTCACGATGTCTTCAATTGTCATGGTAAGTCTTGGTGCGTTTTGTCCCAGAAATGTCAGACTTTGTCAGCAAAGTAATGATGTCTGTCTTATTCACAGACCATACTTCGTTAGTTTCGAAGTTTATGAATTTGTTTTTCACATTTTAACTTCATTTAAGTTTTTCAACTTCAAATTCCCCTTATTCGTCCATCAGATTGTTAAACAAGTTGACATTTGTTTTGTTGAATGAGTGATGTGGCCTCCGGACTTCTCAGAGATAGCTTGTCCTTGTGACGTTGCCTGAATGCCTTCAGCCAATCCTCTCCTGCAGTCAGGCCATAGTAGATTGAAGAGGCTTTAATGATGTAGTCCAGCAAAAGGTGTTCGTGCTCATCTGAGCAGATGCGCTTCATTTGCGTACTGAAGCCAAAAGTTGCATTTCTCAATGTTGCCGTCTGTTTTGTGCAGTTTTACATAGCGTCGAAGGGTCCTATAATTAACCCCACAGTCGGATGCAGCTTTACGGAGCGACTTTCCTTAAAAAGGGCTGCAACTGCCATTTCAGTGGCATGTTTCGTAAATGCCCCTCGTGTTTTCTTGCGCTGGTATTGTCTTGGCATGATGCTGTGAAGAAAAAAAGCTAGTTGAACGCCTTTGAATAAATTCAAAAATACAATGTAAACACATAAAATTCAATGATTGCGTATGTAATGATTGGAAGTAAAAACAATCAATCCAGACTGACGCTATTATGGCTAGAGAAAACAATCATTGTCTGAAAACACTCAAAAAATAAACGATGCAAGCATACTTATAGGATTTAGTTAGGTTAGGTTTGCCTGTCGTCAATACTGGGACATAGGCCGCTGACAAGAGCTTTCCAGACGTCTTTGTCCTGGACTAGTCTCTCCAACTGTCCCCAGGTGTATCCGATCTTCTTGGTGTCTTCTTCCAGGTCGCGTCTCCAGGTCTTTCTTGGTCTGCCTCTCCTCCTCCTGCCTTGTGGATTACAGTTGAGGGCCTGTCTTGTTATGCTGGATACATTTTCTCTGGAGGATCTCTTCTTCAACTGGCAGTTGATTTGTCCGTTGCCATAGAACATCATTTCTGATGTTTTTAGGCCAGCAAGTTCGCAGGATCTTTCTGAGGCATGCATTTATAAATGATTGTATTTTCTTCTTTTTGTAGCAGTTATTCTCCATGTCTCAGCTCCATAGAGTAAAACAGGTTTTACTAGCGTGTTGAAGATCTGGAATTTTTTTTCCAAGGGTTAAATCTCCAGAATCCCCAAACATTTTTTTAGTTGATTGAAGACTGCTCTTGCCTTGCCCGTCCTTATTTTTATGTCTGCTTCTGTCCCACCCTGCTTACCAACAATACTTCCAAGGTAGATGAATCTATTCACTTCTTCTATGGCTTCTTTTGCCAATGTTATAGGGTTGCTTTTTGATGCATTGACTTTGAGAACGTTACTTTTCCTTCTGTGGATGTTCAGGCCCAGGCATGTAGAAACATTAGCAACCCTGTTGGATGCATCCTGCATTTGCTGTTGTGTGTGAGAAAGAAGGGCCAGGTCGTCAGCAAAGTCAAGGTCATCCAGCTGGATCCACAGTGTCCACTGTATACCGGTTCGCGTTTTCTCTGTTGACATCTTCATAACCCAGTCTATGGCCAGCAGGAACAGGAATGGTGAAAGGAGGCAACCCTGCCTTACTCTGTTCCGTACTGGGAAGGCCTCTGTAGTCTGTTGACCATGCACTACTCTACATTTCAGACCTTCTTATGAAGACATAATAATGTTGAGTATTTTCTGTGGCACCCCGTAGTGTCTCAACAATTTCAACATTGACTGCCTATCCAGGCTATCAAAAGCCTTTTCATATTCAATAAAATTAATATAAAGAGATGAGTTCCACTCTTTGGTCTGTTCAATGATGATGCTCAGGGTAGCAATTTGGTCTACGCATGAACTGTCCTTCATAAAGCGCGCCTCTTGATCTCGAAGCTGGGGATCTATCACTTCCTTCATTCTGTTTAATAATATTCTGTTGAAGATTTTGCCCGGAATGGATAAAAGTGTTATCCCTCTATAGTTATAGCATGCACTAAGATCGCCTTTCTTTTGAAGTTTTATGAGTAGTCCCTCCTTCCACTCCTCTGGTATTTGTTCATTTTCCCAATTTTTCTTGAAGATTGTGTATAGTAGTGTGGTGCTAGTTTCTATAACTGCTGTCAGTTCTTATGCCGGTATACCATCTATTCAGGAGCCTTCCAATTTTTCAGCTTCTTTATAGCTTTATGTATCTCATCTTTTGAAGGTGGGTTGCAGTTGGTGGTATGTCTTGCGTGCACTCTGGTGTTGGTCTATTCAGTAGTTCTTCAAAATGTTCTGCCCATCTCTTCATCTATCCTTCCGCATCAGGTATTGTCTTTTCATCTTTGGTCTTCACTGGCCTCTCTGGCTTACTGTACTTACCAGATATCTTCTTAATTGTATTGTACACGTCCCTAATATTACCATGTGCTTCTTCTGCTTCTCTTGCCAGCAGTTCCAAATAACTCCGTTTCTCTTTCCTTATGCGTTTCTTAACATTTTTTTTTGTTTCGGTGTATTCTTCCAGTGCTTTTAATTTAGCGGCCCGTGTGCGGCTGTTGTTTAATGTTGCTTTCTTTCTTTTTCTCTCTTCAATAATTTTCACGGAATCTGCTGAAATACATTCCTTCGTTTGTCTTTTGATAGGGCCTAATTATAGGATTCCGTTGATTAAATTCCCCACTTTGTCAATGAAAACAAGAACATGAGGTTCTGAACTCAGTTCCGATAAAGATAGTTAAAACAGGAAGTAAACTCCAAGCAGGGTATACTACCAAAAACCATTATTTTCTTGAAGGAATAAAAAGTATGTTCTTCAAATACTTGCTGTGCCTTTTCGCTCATTTTGTATTTTCACCCACTACTCCCCTAAAATGTTCGATAATTATATTAATTTAATTAGTAAGTTAATTCCATCTATGACTAATGACACTTTTGGCTCTACTAATTCATAAATAATCCCC
>NW_026731743.1:317500-362500 GCF_028476545.2 Physella acuta | reverse complement strand
TATATATATATATATATATATATATATATATATATATATATATATATATATATATATATTTAAAATTGTACTGTTTTGATGTTATGATGAGCTTAAACTTAGGTTCATTGTCATTTCATTTTCAAATATTTACAGTTTCACATCACTCTATAGTGGAAGCAAGCTTAGTTGCACAAGATCCAACTTTAAAAATGATTCACTGTACCGCTGATCTCGCGGGAGTTCCAGATACGGCAACAGAGATAGACAGAGTGGAGTTGTTCTGGCAAAATAAAGATTTCGATGCAAACTCCTATTTTAAGTATACATTAACTACATATTGGTATTCCCAACGGGTACGTGTATGGTTAAAAAACATTTACAAGTCAGTATCTCTTCAGATTATAATTTAAGCTTTACCTAAATATACGTGCTTGATAAAATGGTATGAAGTTATACTTGAATTAGTTGATCATATCTAGTATACTTTTTTTTTTACCTTTGTTTAACTTTTCCAATATGCTCCAAAGGATAAAGTTTATTTTGATATAAAATATTTTTAGTATTTTTGTTGTGAAAACATAACCGTTTGACATACCTTGATAATCTACCACCTTTTCCCCCTTTTATTCACCACTTTTATTATTTCTTTTACAACTACATTGTAAACATATTGCCGTCCAGCAATACACCTGCTATATCTAATATACTTTTTACCATTTTTTTTACTTTTCCAATTCGGTCCAATTGATAAAGTTTGTATTTAAAAAAAATAATTTTAGTATTTTTTTTAATAATCTAACCGTTTCACATGCCTTGCTAATCTACCACCTTTTCCTCTTTTTATCAACACCTTTTATTATTTCTTTTACAACAACATTGTAAACATATTGCAGTCCGGCAATACTACTTCATATCTGATATATTAAAACAATACCATTATCAGAAGTGTTCGAATGTTGGGGGAGCAAGGGTGAGCTGCAGGTCCCTCTACAAACATTTTTAGGATAGTGGCGGCTTTATCAAAAATATTAAAGTTGAATTTAAAACAACACACACACGTAAAACAGCCAACATTACTGAAACTACGAACCAAATAATTGTTATCTTATGTACCCTAAGTATCACATTTTTTTTTTAAAATCATCGTAAGTAGATCTGTAGTCTACTTCTTGTCTTACTTATCGTCGCCTATGTCAGCGCTAGGCATGTACTGTTCACAGAGGCCTATTAACTTTAGCATTTAAGTTCAGTCTAGAAATTTAGGTTAATTGTTTACGTTAAGTGTGCCTTGTAGTATACCATTTTGCTTATCTTTTATATGTCAAGATTAGCAGAGGGGACTGCTGGTCCCTTGTATGTCAGCTTATGTATAACATTGCCTTCTTGTACAGATGCACCTATTTATAAATTGATTATGTTAAATATCAGTATGCAGCTATATGCGGTGGGAAGTGTGTGGGGGTGGGGGTGGGGGCGAGGAACAGAATAAACCATTAAAACAAAATTCTCACACAATATATTTTTTGAGCACAGTACCCAGACTTAAATTCAATCAAACCTAATGGAAAAAGTCACTGGCGCCTGCAGCGGGATTATGAAGACTTGAAGCCCAACAAGAGATTGGCCAAAGATGCAACAAAGCTTGGTATATTGATCTATGGACTACAAGCCCAAGACTCTGGCTGGTACTGTTGCAGTGTAAATTACTTTGACAAAGATGATGTCAATCGTTTAGCATACAGATGTCATTATTTATCAGGTGAGAAGCCGTCCCTCTAATATATTATCCCGTATTATTAGACCAATGTTCAAGAATTAAATGGCTTAATATAAGCTATTTTTAACGTACGTGAATTTACATTTAATTAATTGAAATATTATAATGCAACACGACCTTATTATTTATGATGTCATCAAAGAATGTAGATGAATAGCTTTTAAGACAACCAGAAAAATACATAATGCATAATATTCAAAGGAAACAAAAGAAAATCATTTTTTCGGCATTAAACATTTGCTTCCATTTATATGTTAGTCTGTAGTTTGGTTTAAGAAAATAAAATTCAAAAGGAAATTGTGTGATATAATGGAAAACAACATGTACAATTATACATAGACATGCCTATAAATGTCTGAACCAAATTTTAGTCCCTGACGGCTAGTTTAATATTATATACTATAGCACTTTTATGTATTATTTTGTCGTTCAACACAAATATTAAATTAAATTAGTCTTCTAAGATCACATCTTCTTGTGATATTCTTCCTATTATATTAAAATGTTTAATGAATCTTCTTCATGGGAGCTAAATGTATTTCCGTGTGTATAGATTCACGTATTCAAGCCATAAAACACTCCAGAAACGGGAGCTCAATCAAGAGAGTTACCGAAAATCTAATCTTAGGGTTGCTGATGTTTTCATGGACTCAGCTACACATTTATAGGGGTAATATATAATATTATATATATATATATATATATATATATATATATATATATATATATATATATATATATATATATAATTGTTTTCAATTAATATCAGCTGGGATGTCATATAAAATCAAATCTTTCAATGTATGTAGAAAAGTAACTCAGTAAATACTAAACTACATTTTTTTAATAAGACAGTGCGATGCAAGCAAGGCGTGACATTACCGTACTTTATTTAGCAAACTGTCGATTAAGTAGTAAATTATTTGAAATATATAAAATGAGGATAAGAAAGAATACAAACCGGTCATAACGATGGCAAACGGAAAGACAGACACACTTCCTAGCGGCTTATATTATATATTTTAACAGTAAATAATTGTGTATAAAGCTTCTTTTATCTTTAATCTTTTAACTTAAAATACACGTTTAAATTATGTATTATTTATAATTACTTTTTAAATTTTAGGTGAATAATTTTTTTTTGTTTCTTGCTTCAATGCCACTAAACACCTGGAAGTCTTATCTACTAGCGATATCTCATAGTGTGTTATAAGGAATCCATCAAAGCCCTAACCATCAAAGCTTTGAATTTCATTGGACACAAGATCACGCAAATTAGCTGAAAACAATCAACGCTACCGTAAAGGACATCTTTAAAAAACACTTAATATTAGATTAAAGCATTAACATTTGTAAATGCAAATAAATCAAGTTTTTATTAACTTTTAGTTAATATCATTATTTAAGATGTAAGAAGTGAACGTCTTGGTGTGGTGGTACTACGCTTTTGTCCTGTAATATTAGAAACACAGTCAAAGTAGTGCTCAACATGTTGTGCCGGTCTAATTATTTTACGTGTTGTTTTTTATTCTTGAATGTATTATAATGCATACCGTACGTGCCTCATTTAAATAATATTCGCTATCATCAACACGTTTGTGCCCATAACACATGGGGCAGATGGAGCAGAATCCATGTGTTTTCTTGGCATATGAAGGGATAATGTTGTCAGCACTATTTCGAGCCGCCTTTATTTTTTTGGTGGATTCAGGAACATTCTGCTGACTTGAAACCGGACTAGAACATCGAGACTTTCGGGTTAACACAATCTAGCACTTTACACCAGGCCGCACCCTTAAGTTTGCATGCTGGATGTGATTGTATAGCCTAAAAAGATTACATTGGTTTTGTTGTAAGAGTTATACGATGAGAAGGGACGGCAGAGCTATGTTACTCTCTACCTGAATAACTACATGAATACATTTTTTTAAAGAATTTTTTAAAGAACTGGTCCACTGTCCCCACTCAGGCAAATAAAAATCAATCATTCTTTAACAAATGAGTTCACCTTCTTTGGTTAGCTGATAGAGTGATCGCTAGTACATGCTATTTGTATCGCTCTTTTTATTATCGAATTACGTTATTATTAAATTAAATTTTTAATTTCTAATCTGAATAAACAATATGTATTCTCGCATTGTCAAATGAGAAAAATATAAATAAAATTACGATATTATTAACAACGGCAGGCAAACTTAACCTAACCTAACAAACATAAAAAACAAACAACATTTGTGAAGAATCAAAAGCTTATAATAATGAAATCAGACGAAGATTTTACACTTAGTAGTTTTTGTGACACGTCTTACAATAGCGGAAATCGAAAAAATTTGTGGCATAAATGGAAAACAAGTTAATAAAAAGTCTAGTGACAATTTAAGCGCAATTTCCTTATGTTATCCATAACAATTTTTAATTTTTTGTGACCGAACGAAAGGATATTTTTGAAAACTTTCTTCAGCAATATTGTTCTAAATTATGGCAGAAATCGATTGGTAAATGATTCAAGTCGCTAAATGGTCTGGTTGCCGAGATATGGGCCAAAAACTGCATTTTTTCGAGGGTTTTTTTTTTGGCTTTTCCGGGAAATCCAGGAAGGAATTCCGGAACTTTTTTTTGGCCCACAATCATCCTCGGAACTTGCTTAACATATTTGCTTTTGGAACTAGTCCACGATATTGCTTCGTTTAGGAGGAGATACGACTTAAAGCTGCGGACACACATCCATCCTTCCATCCATCCAGAAATAACCAATTGATAATCGCAATTGTCAGTATGGAAATTGCGCTAAAAATATCTGGAGGTTTTAAAAACGAAATATTTTTTACAGGATCGTGAAAAAAACAACAATAAAAATTTGGCCTCATTTGGTGTTATAAGAAAACCGTGAAAGTTCTTTTTTGTTTACGTCGTGAAATAATATACAAAAAGATTTTTCTGAAAATAACATCGGAAAAAAACTATTAAACATCATTTAGAAGCATTACAATTTGAAAACGTAAATAAATCAAGTTTTGATTCTTTTTACTAGGAAGATTAATCGTCCCGACTTTTATTTATTTCCATGATTGTCGATTAATAGGTTTGAAAATACTTTAAAATATTACAAAATTTGAAAAAAAAATCGTATTTCTCAAATATTATAAAATATTAAATTTATGTTTGGAAAATATGCTTTCTGGCAAGAACCATTTAGAACCATTTGAATCCTCCTTTCCAAGCCTATAACAAAAATTTCGCGTCAAATTTCTTTATTTAGATCGGTGTGCTAATACTTGTTACGCGAAATCTTATATGTTTAGCTGCTGGCGACATAAATGAGAGAAGTAGAGGTCTTGCTGTGTTGTACTGCACTGATGTACATAATAATTTTAAGTTAAATTCTCATAGGCAAAAGCAGTAGTCGACGTATCGTGTCGATATAATTATTGTTCATCGTGGTTTATAGTATTTAATGAACGTATAACATGAAACCTGCTTATAAACCGTTCTTAACTACCATAAAGAAAATAACAATTTTTAACCCTATATTGCATACTTTTGCCATATGGCAACGTACTATTGTAAACACACATAGATTTTTTATTTTACAGATACTCATTAACTATATTGTTGCATCCTTTATTAACTAATTAAATGCGAACTCTTTTTAGTAAAATACATTTTTGTTCCATTTCCGATGTCACTTTTGTGAGAATGTTGACGAGCTGATCACCATGGAGGATGGTATTTTTACTTATTTTATTTTTTCCTATTTTACTATTGCAACAGGAGTCACTGAATCAGGCTCTGTAGCCAAATGTCAAGAAATACATCTATTTTTTACGTTTTCAGAGATTTTTCAATGTATTTAGTTATAGTCAAAGAAGATAATAATGCTCTTATTACCAATTATTTCCTAAGTTCTTTTGTTGAGTGGATTTTACTGAAAGAAAACTTATTTACTAAACTTATCTTTACAATTACCATTAAACTGTGTACCAGCTAATCAGTTTTAAGAATACAAATAACACAAAGGCAATAGATTACAAAAACACAGAAAAAAAATACAATTTATTACTTTTTTTGTATACTGAGTATAGAGAATAAATATTGTAATCGTCCACTAAAATCACATGAAATTTTGACAGTCCTTCATCACATCTAATATAAAACTACGGGGGATGACAACTTAGGACATAGACAATATTTGTAATCCATGTTTAAATACTTAAACTTTTTATAATATAATAGAATCTCGTAGAAGAAAAGAATTGCACACCAAGTGAACGCCAAATAATAGTGCGGCATATTATTAGTACTTTATAAATTCACATGCGTTCTTTTTGAGAAATCGGAAATAGCGTGAATTACTACTTCCGATCGACGGAAATTTCTCAAAATTTGAAAGAAGGCAGAAAATCAGATTTTTTACTTACATGTGAAATTTCATTAATCTATCTAAAAACAGTACTAAAGTTATAGGTTTTTGAAAAATTCAAAGTTGAAAAAGTTCCACTTCCGGTTATCGAAAATCGCTTAAAAGTTATACGGATCTACGATTATGATATAATACTTATATGTGAAATTTCATCAACCTAGCTGTAACGGTACTGAAGTTATCGTGTTCGCAGGCACACAAACACACACACAAACACACATACACACAGAAAAGCGGACAAGATTTAAATTCTCTTTTTCCGACTCAGGGATTACAGTATGATTATAATATTTTCTCTATACTTTGTATACGAGAAAATTAAATTATTAGCCTACTTTTCAATTGCAACGGGTACTGATGGCTTGTTTGTAAATAAAGGCGTGCATTTTTATTACACATAAAATTGGTGCGCAATTAAAACGTTTGCATTGGGTCTTCGACTTCAAGTTAAAAAAACGGAAATCATAGAACATAATTAATCATAAAATTGAACATGGATCTGATTACGGTAGCATTAGCATTTCTGGGTGTCTGTACCATATCAGCACAAGGTAAGCTCATAATTTAGGTCTTTAATTCTTTGACAAGACATTACCAATGTTGACTTTGTTGTATTTAAATCTAGATCTAGATCTAGTGTTGAGCTTTTACAAATAATTTGTACCAATAGGGCTAAGAAAAGCGAAGATGACTTGTACAAAAGAATGTCAAGAAACTCCTGGCATAATGTAAAACCGTTGTTTTTAACACAATCACTTATTAATAACAAAAATAATATGAACATCTTTACATTATACAAATCAACAACATTTTGTATATCTACTGAGGTTCAGCTTTAACCTAGTGATAAGATATTCAGAACTAGCGCAACCTTAAGTTAGAAAACGTATTAGTGTGCGTACAATAAACCAACAATACAGTCATAATATACAGTATTAAATCTAATGTAGGCATTAAATTAGTATTAATATATTTGCCAGAAATGCACGAAATCCAAACAGTGCTTATCTGAATAGACTCGAAAATGGTTCCATATGTTTGTACCAGGAAATATATTTTACATTAGTTAAATATATACAGAATGACTTCCGGATCTATTAAGGCTTGACATATTCAAACAAATACTTAACTGCAAAATAATAATACATAGACGAACAATTTTATTTCTAATTTTGGCTAATAGAGTCAGTGTGTTGTAGTAACAGGGGTGTTATATTATATTATATTATATTATATTATATTATATTATATTATATTATATTATATTATATTATATAAATAAACTACAGGCTATACCCCATTAAAATAATAATTAAAGGCTAATTAATATCAACAATTACAATACTGTTTTATTATATGTCTAAGCAATCCATATCAGACATTTTCAACCTATGATTATGCGATAATCCATAAACTATGTAAAGTTTTTTCCTCACCCCCCTCCGCTATTCAATTTCTACAAAAAAGCCAGATCTGCCGCACATAAAGTTTAACATGGCAATCATTAAAACAATCTTTTTTTTTGTAATTTTCATACGTAAATACAGCGCATCAGTAGCCTATATTTTGAGTACGATTGTTACTCGATTTTCTATTGAAACACATCTTAGACCTCAAACACAGCAAAAGTTGCCGACTTGTCATGCTCAATCATTCTTCTCTGTGGTATTTCTGGTGTAGCAGCGGTTGCCGGACTGAACATGCTTTTGCTGGAAGCTTCCAATAGCTATTACAATGAGCCGCATAAACAAACAAAAGCCTAGTAATTCAGCACACAACTACTAGTAATACCACTATAGATGTAGTCTACTAGAATGTTATGACAAGTCTACACTACAGGGCAAAGTTCATAAATAGAAGTGAGCTCAATGTGTTTAGGATAGCCGTAGTGGCCTACTGTTTTCGGTTTACTGATTAAAATTTACCTTATAGATCTATACTATATGCAGAAGTATGGACTATTACTAGTCAACAGGTATACATTAAGTAAAAGCTAGGTATTGTAGACAAGACAGTTTAGTGCAATAAATACAACTAACAAATTAAATCTTACTACTAAAACTAGGCTTTGGTAAGCAAATGAAGTATACTAAATCTAGTAAACGAGTCTGCAACAGCTACCTTTATTCTTGTTATTCTTTTACTACTAGAAATCAACATGTAATTACAATATTTCTTACATAAACCATATGCTAACCATCTTATAAATGTGCAAATATCATTTTTGAGTATATTTCGATAAATAATGATCAAAATAATATTTATGTCACTCCACATAAAAAAATCTTCCATTTCCTAGAAATCCTAACAAAAAAAATGACCGTGTGTCCTGACGCGACTTGTATACATCGATCTAATACAGAGACAATTTGATTAAAATTGTACAATTGTGAACTACCGATACAATAAGACGTTGAAAATGGCGACACACCAGACATTTTCAAAAAAACACCGATCCCACCAACTACCGGCGACTCAGGGGAGATAATACTATTAATTACATCATTAATTATTTAAAACTCGTATAAAATTAAAAATAATATAGGCACTTAATTAAAGTAGTACTTATAAGTACCGTTTGTAGATAAAGGGTTATATGCTTAGGGTTATTAGCTATTTAGTTAATTCTTTGCTTTGTCACTAATATATCTGAATGTGTATTAAAGCACATTGTCTTTTGACCAATAACTATTTTATATAATATTTATCTACAACAAGTATAACATTTTAAAAATATAAGCCTACAATTCACGAGTAACTAATGGCTTGTTTTTTTCTAAAGCGTGCATTTTTGTATTATCCATAAAATTGGTGCGCATTTCACACATTTACATTGGGTCTTCGAGTTCAAGATTAAAAACTGAAATAATAGAAATAGAACAGAATTACTTTATAAACATATAGAAATAGAGAAAAAGCAAACATGGCTCTGATTACGGTAGCATTAGCATTCCTGGGTGTCAGGTCCATATCAGCACAAGGTAAGCTCATAATGTTGGTCTATAATTCTTTAACAAGACACAACTACTGTTGACTTAGTTATACTGTATTTAAATCTAGATCTAGTGTTGAGCTTTCACAAGTAATGTGTGTCAATGGGGTTAAGGCAAAGGATGAATTAATTGCATACAAAAAATGTCAAGAACTTCCTAACATAATGTTCAACCTTTGCTTTTAACACAATCACTTTTCAATTACAAAAATAATCTGAAATTTTTTTTACAATTTTTATTCAAATCAACATCATTTTGTAATTCTGCTGAGGTTCAACTACAAACTAGTGAAAAGGTATGCAGAACTAGCGCTACCTTAAGTTAGAAAACGTATAGACATTCGTCCATTAAACCAGCAACACATTCAATTAAAGCAAATGTAAGCATTAAATTAGAATTAATATAGTCGCCAGAAAATGCGCTAAATCCAATCAGTGCTTATCTGAAGAGACTTAAAAATGGTTCCATATGTTTGTTACCAGAAAGTATATTTTTTAAAAACAAAATTGAACATTTTACATTAGTGAAATAAGTAAAAATGACTTCCGGTTTTATTAAGGCTTGACATATTCAAACAAATACTTAACAGCAAAAAAAATAATACATAGACAAACACTTTTATTTTAAATTTTGATTAATAGAGTCAGTGTGCTGTAGTGACACGGGTGATATATTATATTATATTTTATTATATAAATAAACCGCTAGGCTAATTAATATCAACACTTACAATACTGTTTTAATGTATGTCTAAGCAATCCAGATCAGACATTTTCAACCTACGATTAAGCGATAGTCCATAAATTATGTCAAGTTTTTTTTCCTCACCCCCCCCCTCCCCTATTCAACTTCTGCAAAAAAGCCAGATCTGACGCACTTAAAGTTTACCTAATCCATCCACAACCCCGCTTACCATACATATTGCTATTTTGTTTTTAAAATAGCGATTTGTTTTGAAAATATTTTAGCCCAATGTGCTCTGCCAACAATTTATGTAAGTCAATTGATAAATTATTTTATAACAATTTATATCATACGTTTTAATAACGACGAAAAACGTAAATCCAATTTCTAAACATAACTGTTTGGAAATGCAAAGCAAAAGCGTGTCATCTTACTTTCTTAATAACGACGAAAAGCTTAAATCCAGTTTCAAAACATGACTGTTTAAAAATGTAAAGCATTCGGCCATATGTCGCATTCGGGCAAGTGTCCATTGGGGCGTTTGTCGCATTCGGGCAAGTGACTATTGTTTTTTTTTTGCGCATTCGGGTAGGTGTCCTTTTGGGAAATCGGTCTTCAGGAAAACGGCATTCGCACAAGTGTCTGTCGGGAATTTGTTGCAGACCCTATAACCCGTCAGAAGTCAAATATTAATTTCATTAAAAAAAATGTATCAATAAAGATTTGCTACTTATATTTATCCACCTCTAAATTAGTTGAAAAGTGATAAACAAACTGGATAACTAAAACTATTATCAATTCATACATCTACTTTTCTACTAAGATAAAAAGTTCGATAATTATATTAAATTTGTAAGTTAAAACATATACGACTATTGACACTTTTTGACTCTACAGACTATTAACAAATCTCCAGTATGTTATGAGTTAAAAGATCACTACATTAGACTATGAGTATACAAATTAATATATTAAAATAATTAAGAAGATTAAAAATAAATCAGCTCTTATCTTTTACTCTTCCATTCTGTTATTTCTATTATTACTATTCTTAGGAGCATCAAAATAATATAATACTACTTCCTTACTAGATCTGATTGAACTCAAATTTTGTATATTATACAATGTACTATTTTGAAAACTATTAATAACTAAATCTAATTTTTAAATTTCAAAATGTAGCCTTACTTAACCTAGCTAACTTTATTAAATTTACATAATTCTCATAAGTTTATTTAGTATGATTATATAGACTTTTCACGTTAATTTATGATAATTTTTTTACTTTAGCCATAATCTGTGCATACACATCATACTAACGTTAGCTGATTCAAATAGAGGAGAGTCGTGAAATTGTGTAATAAAGCAAAATTGCAACAGTAAAATATTTCGTTAATTTTGGACCAAAACGTACATGTGCCAGCATAAAAAAAGCAATAAATAAACTGTGTCAATATTTATCGTCGCGCCAGCAGTTTGTGAGTAAAAGCTGTAAAGAGATTTCCATAAAACATTATTTAGTATCTTCACAATCCTTTGAATAGAGTCGACATTTTTAGCATAATTTTTGAATTCCCTTTATGACGCAACTAAATTATTTGTCTATGATTTGTGTTCATTTTAACGATTTTTTAAACACATTTTCAATTGTATCACGAACTCGTTTTCATGACAAAGGGGATAAGATGTGCAACTTCTAAACAAGCCAATTAGAATCTCAAATTTAGTTTTCATTTTAATGGAAGAATTTCATTTGTTGGTTGTGTTTTTTATTTAACTCAGATATTTTTGTGGTCATAATCTTCCATGATCCGTGACTTTTACACATTTCCTAAATGACTCACTTACTACCCATGTGCCACTTTTCGCCCATGTATTGACTTTTAATTTTTACATTATCTAATCAGAAAATTAGATCACTAGTATCAAAATACACCTTTAATACTCATCGATACATATATAATTACAAAAGTAGCTACATTGAATTGTATCATATTTTCATTTTTAAATGAATTATACCTTTCAAATCAAATACAAATTGAATAATATTATCATAACTTGTTTCCTCGAATGTTTCAAATTATGAGACCGCTTTGACGCACAGGACGGTATTCCTTCTATATATATATATATATGCCACAGCAAAAGGGTGCATATTTCATTTCAATTCACCGCCTAAATTTAATTAAAAAAATTTGGACTTTCGCCGGCTATTTCGATAAAAGAAAATAATCAATATATGCTCAATTAAAAAAATTATGTGATTTATTGCAGTACTACATAAATCAATAGTACCGAAAATAATAAAGCTAGGTTCAGAAGTTACTGTTTTCTGTGATTCTGATCTTGCCGGTGTCCCTGAAAATGGCAGCCCTGAAGGCATTTTTGCATTGGAGCTGAGTTGGAATGAAAAATTCTTTTACGAGTTCAGTACCAAGGTAATTTAGGTAGACTGGAAGTCCATATTTTAAAATACGTTTGGTACTTAGGTTTTAATTGTTCTTGAAATCATAATCGTTGGGAATTGTAAAATAGAAAATATCAGACTTGAATATTACAACAAAAACAACAACAAATATGAATAAAAACATAAACGTAAAACAAAAAATTATATATGTTTATATATATATATATATATATATATATATATATATATATATATATATATATATATATATATATATATATATATATATATATATATATATATATATATGTGAATGTGTGTGTGTGTGTGTAATTTTGTGTTTTTGTAAGTTAATGTTTACTGTTATAGGTTAGGAAGTTATTAAAATTAACATAGCAACAAACGTAAAATATTATATTTAGTTGAATTTTTTTCAGAATGGATGGGTGTAGGTTCAAAAGCTATTACAAATAACTTATGATGAACATAGTAGTATATAATACAGGTTTCTGGGAATACTTTTCTGTACGATTTGCGATATTAAAATAACACAATAATTTTATCGAAATATGTTTAGTCATGCATATTTATCATTGTACGTTGTTATTTTTTAATCTTTGTATAGTTTGGCACTGTGAGAACAATTGGTGTAAACACTCACTGGCGAACTAGGGTTTCTGGACACTATCCCAGGAACAGTCGTAATCTTTTCCATAGGGACAAATTCAGGCTGGAAATCGATATGATAAATATCACCCCCGATGACCAAGGCGAGTTTTGCTGCTCTAGCTACACCAGAAAGAACGGAGAATTGCAATCCCCCTCAAAACGTTGTGAGGACTTTATAGGTTGGTTTCTTTTATTAAGGCGTGATTTGTTAATACTTATTCTTTTAAATTTCGATTTATACAAATAGCTTTTTTTTAAAATTAAAATTTAAAATAATAAGTAGTATGTTGGTATATATTTTTATTAGGTTATTTAATTTTTTTCCTCTAATCGTATCAATTATTTTTGAACATATAATATTTCATTTCAGTGAAAATACAAGTAACTGAAATTCATAAATTTTAACTGCTTTACCTAAATATATTTGGATTTTCTTAATGTCTACCAGTAACTAGTTTTGTTTAAATCGAAGTGTCTTTTTTTTAAAATTTAAAAACAAATTAGGCCTACATACATATATATATATATATATATATATATATATATATATATATATATATACATATATATATATATATACACATATATATATATATATATATATATATATATATATATATATATATATATATATATATATATATAATATAAACGGCTTGGTAGTGTGTCAGTCCTTCCGTCATCGATATAGATATTGGAACCATAAAAGTAGACTTCGCACCATGCGGTACTTTCCTGTAATAAAGTAGGGTTCGTTTATATAACGACATAAAGCTAGTTTATACTTGCCACTGTTTTTACTCTTTTGCATAACGGCAAGAACATATTAAATACATGCACATTTCTAAAACATATTAAAAGGATCAATGTCAAATATCATTTTCGTTTATATTCCTAGAAAAAGTAGATTCATTTTAATAACATAATAACAGTAGTGTAGAAAAATAAAATCAACTTAACTTAACTCTATTTCCTAATTTTGACAAGCGACGTAATTTAAAAATAAATTAAAATCACGATAATAAAAAAAAAATGTGAATGTAAATCTACAGACCTCCTAGAAGGAATTAGTGTTGCAATAATATAATTTGCTAAATGTGAATGCAAATTATGCGGATGTGTAAGAGGAAATTATCGTTAGAAAATTATAATTAGCATGGATTGATAAAAGGCAATCTTTTATTTATTTTATTCAGTGAACGTTCGGTTTACTAATTATCTATATATAATTCTCTTCTGGGAGACGTTAGAAAAAAAGCTGGGGGGTACAAATCAAAAGTTTGAGCTGGGGGAATTTCAAATCAAAAGTAGTGCAAATCGAAAGTCTGAAGGGGGGGGGGGGGGGAAGTGTGCAAATCAAAAGTTTAAGGTGGTGGATTGGAAGTTGAAATTTTGAGGGGAGGGGGTGCAAATCGTAAATTTTAGGGAGGGTCAAATCGAAAGTTTGTCCCCTAGGCGCCGGAAAGGGTCGCTACGCCTCTGTTTTGTAGTCATTCACTGTGTCAGACGTCTCCGCCGGCGCTCGGAAAGGGCGCGATTTGGCGCTACAGGCTAGACTGTGTGCAATATGCCTTTATGATTGCATTTAAATTGTGTTTATGTTATGAGTGTTGTGTTTGTTTTTTCGTTGTTTTTTTGCGTTCGTTTGTGTTGTGTTTAGTTTTGTTCTGTTCCCAAGTTGGTACCTTTTAAAAAAGATTTACCGTGGCGGAGCACGGGATGCAGCTAGTATATATATATATATATATATATATATATATATATATATATATATATATATATATATATATATATATATATATATATATTTATATATAGCCTTTTTTCGCAGCTAGTATATATATATATATATATATATATATATATATATATATATATATATATATATATATATATAAAATTGTACTGTTTTGATGTTATGATGAGCTTAAACTTAGGTTCATTGTCATTTCATTTTCCAATATTTACAGTTTCACATCACTCTATAGTGGAAGCAAGCACAATTGCACAAGATCGAGATTATAAAATAATCCAATGTACCCCTGATCTCGCGGGAGTTCCAGATACGGCAACAGAGGTAGACAGAGTGGAGTTGTTCTGGCAAAATAAAGATTTCGATCCAAACTCCTATTTTAAGTATACTTTAAGAATATATTGGTATAACTATCGGGTAAGTGTATGGTTAAAAAAAACATTTAAAAGTCAGTTTCTCTACAGATTATAATTTAAGCTTTACCTAAACAAACGTGTTTGATAAAATAGTATAAACTTATACTTGTATTAATTGGTCATATCTAGCATACTTTTATTTTTTACCTTTTTTAACTTTTCCAGTATGCTCCAACTGATAATGTTTATTTAAAAAAAAAATACGCCCCATTCGACTTGCCTTGATAATCTACCACCTTTCCTGTTTTCATCAACCACTTTTATTATTTACGAGCCGACCCGCAGCGTATCATACGCCGCTATTTAGTTGTTTTATTTTCTACTTTTCAGTAATTCATAATTTGTGAATTCGACAGTACCAACGCTGCCACTGAAAATATTTCTTTAAAACACTATAAGTAGCTCGTTAAGGACCATAAACACCCCCCCCTCTTCTTCCCCCACCCTACGTTTAAAATCGTTGGCTCTGCTTGTAAACATTTAGAGTGAACACAGCTCACTAAAACCATGTAGGGGTGGGGAGGTAGGGAGCGCGTTTGCAGCTTGTTTTCTAGCGGCTCCCCAGAAGAGAATTATATATATAGATTTTACAACAACGTTCTAAACATATTGCCGTCCGGCAAGACTCCTTCATATCTGATATATGAAAACAATACCATTATTACAGTAGCGTTCGAAGGTGGGGGGGGAGCAAGGGTGAGCTGCAGGTCCCTCTACGAACAATTTTAGGATAGTGGCGCTTTTATCAGAGAATAATTAAATTGAACTTAAAACAACACACACGCAAAACAACAGCAAACGCACTACCGAAAATACGAACCAAATAATTGTTATACTATGTACCCTAAGTATCACATTTTTAAAAACTCATCCTTAGTAGATATGTAGTCTACTTCATATCTTATCGTCACCTATGTCAGCGCTAGGCATGTACTATTCACAGAGGCCTATTATCTTTGGCTTTTAGATCAGTCTAGTATCGTAGGTTAATTGTCTACGTTAAGTGTGTCCGGTAGAATACAATTTTGCTTATCTTTTATATGTCAATATTAGCAGGAGTGGAATCTGAAGGTCCCTTGTATGTCAGCTTATCTAGAACATTACCTTCTTGTACAGATGCACCTTTTTATAAATTGATAATGTTAAATATCTTTATTCAGCTATATGAGGTGGGAAGTGGGGGGAAGGGGTGGTGATGACGAGAAAACGGAATAACACTACAAAAAAAGACAAATTCTCACACAACTTCGAGAAGGTTAAGATGCGTCTTGAAGATCAGCACGCACAGATGTACTTATGAAACATACACTTAAATAAATAAAACAAATTCTCACACAACTTCAAGAAGCTTAAGATTAGTCTTGAAGATGAGCACGCGCAGATGTTCTTAACGAAGATATATTTACATAACTTGGGTAAATTTTGCTAAAACCATATTAAAGCACTATGATTAAGAGTATTACTGCCCCCTGACGATAAAAAAACAAACTTAAAATAAGGAATAACTATAGTTGTTTATTTTACAACCTGAATCATTGCTTTTTGCAACAGATAAACTCTGTGAATATTGCTTTTAGAATTAACAGTAAACAGCTATTGCTTTTTGTGCTTTTTAAATATTGTTTATTATCATAATAAAAAGATATGTGTTAGATCATTGAGTTCCTAAAAACAATAACAGTGCGGAATATTATTAGTATTTTATAAATTCACAAGCGTTTTTTGAGAATGAATAGTTACGGTCAATGGATAAAACTCAAAATTTGACAAAAGACGGAGAAATTGATCTTTGACGTACATTTGAAAATTCAATCATCTATCTGAAATAGTACTTAACTTATAAGTGTTTTGAAAAATTCAAAGTAGAAAAAGTTCCATATCCGTTTATCGGAAACCACACAAAAATCGATACGGATCTACGATATTCTAAAATACTTATATATAAAATTTCATCAACCTTGCTGTAACGGTACACACACACACACACACACACACACACACACATACACAGACATACGGATAAAATTCCAAAACAATTTTTTTCCGACTCATGGAGCTGTAATACGTCGCGATTTTTTTTTTGCACGATTACAAGACTTTCTCTATACTTCGTGTATACGAGAAAGTAAAACTGTAAAGATTTAAAGATTTAAAATGCAATAATTTAGATGAAATTATGTTTACTGTGGATTTCTGCTCAGAATGTTCCACCGATTAGGCTTAGAATAAGTGACGCATTAAAAGCGCTGTTGTATACCGACTAAGCACTCTATTTTTAAAATTTTGCGACGTTTTAGCATTTACATATTTTTAGACAATATTTTTTTTTGTAAAAACGAAGACAAATAATACTAAATAGTAAAGTAACTAATAATATGGTTTAAATCTTAGAATTGTAAATAAATGTGTGGACACACACACATATATCTATATGTATATATATATATATATATGTATATATATATATATATATATATATATATATATATATATATATATATATATATATATATATATATATATAAAGTGAATATTTCCGCTACTGTCGTTTTACTGTATTGATAATTAATATTCCAATGCTTCAAGTTGTTTTTTTACGCTAACTACATAACATAATAATATTGTGTTGCTATTCTTGTTTTCGGTTGTGCTGTGCGTATATTTTGTGTTTGTATTGCCATATATATATATATATATATATATATATATATATATATATATATATATATATATATATATATATATATTTATATATATATATAAATATATATATATATATATATATATATATATATATATAAACATATTTTATGTATTTTAAACATGTTTGTTAATTTAAATCCAATACATTGTTTGAGCACAGTACCCAGACGTAAATCTAATCAACCGTGCTCGAAAAGGTCACTGGCGCATGATCCCACATTATCGAAAATTGAAGCCCAACAAGAGATTGAGCAAAGATGGAACAACGCTTGATATAGCAATCTATAATCTAAGAGACCAAGACGTTGGCTGGTACTGTTGCAGTGTAAATTACTTTGACAAAGATGATGTCAATCGTTTAGCACACAGGTGTCATTATTTATCAGGTGAGAAGCCGTCCCTCCAATATATTATTCCGTTAGACCAATGTTCAAGAAACAAATGGCTTAATATAAGCTACTTTTACGTATATGATTTTACATTAATCGAAATTTTATAATGCAACACTACCTTAATATGTATGATTTCATCTAAGAGTGCAGATGAATAGCTTTTAGAACAAGCAGAAAAATAAAGAATTCATAACATGCCAAGTAAACAAACGAAAATTATTTTTTTCAGGATTAAACATTTGCATCCATTTATATTCTAGTTTGTAGTTTGGTTTAAGAAAATAAAATGCAAAACGAAAGTTATTGTGTGAAATAATGGAAAACAACATGAAACATTATATTTAGACATGGCTATAAATGGCTGAAGCATAGTCTAGCTGCTGACGGCTAGTTTTATATTTTATACTACAGCACTTGTATGTATTATTTGTAGTTAAACACAAAATTACATTAAGTTGTTTTCTTCTAAGATCACATTTTCTTGTGATATTCTTTCTATTTTATTAAAATGTTTAATGAATCTTCTTCATGGGAGCTAAATGTATTTCCGTGTATATAGATTCACGTATTCAAGTCGTAAAATACTCCAGAAACGGGAGCTCAATCAAGAGAGTTACCGAGAATCTAATCTTCGGATTGCTGATTTTTTCATGGATGCAGCAACACATTTATAGGGGTAATATATAATTTTTTTTATAATCAACAATGTATGAAGAGTAGGGCACTATTTTACTTAACACAATTGTAATTGCATAATTTAGAGTATGAGCCGTAATTGACGTATTAAATATTAAGAGTTATTCAGTGCGTCGCTCAACAAATGAGACAAAGGACCAAAAAAAGGTTACGACACTAAGACTAAATAAACTATACTCTCGACATATATATATATATATTTATATATTTATATATATATATATATATATATATATATATATATATATATATATATATATATTTATATATATATATATTTATATATATATATATATATATATATATATATATATATATATATATATATATATATATATATATATATATATATATATATATATATATATATATATATATATATATACTCAAGTTTGTTTACATGTTTGAATATTTATTTATTTTTTGTTTTTTTTTTTTGTTTGTCCGCTTGGCTACAGGAGAGAATCTGAATTATGTATAGAGCTGTAAAATAGTATGTAGATAGAGAACAATTTTTGTTTTCAGAATGATTGTTAATAACACATTTTTTAAAGACGTTAATTAATTTATTGATTTACTTATTGGTAGTTTAACCACATTAATCCAAAAATTTTAAAACAATGACTTTACTTAGAGTGAAAAGTGACGTCACATGATTTATTTACTTTTTAAAACAACAATGGCGGTATCTTCGAAGATTGAGTTGCCCATTCAGATCTTTAACATGTTATAAAGCTAATTTTCTGTTGGCTATAATTTTAATAATACGTCCGTTTGCTTTTTTCATTACGTTGTAAAACTTATATAAATTTTCAAAAGTCTTTTTCATTTAGTTTTACAATAAATTTCTCTAGATCGACAGTCTAAAGATCAGCTGTCAAAGAGAGTTATTTATAAATCTAAAGATCAGCTGTCCAAGAAAGTTATTTATAGATCTAGAATCTAGGTCGGGCCAAATTATTTTAAAATCACAACAATTTATTGAGTTTCTCTATTGAAATATTTTAGTCCTTAAATATTTGATATATAAATCTTTTCTTTTTAGCTTCAAGGGTCATATAATTCAAGAATACAAGTGATTTATCTCTCTAGGTTATAGATCTAGATCTAGCAAGAGTTACAGCAAAAACTAGACTTAATGAAAACAGTCGTAGAATCTAAATAAATTTATCTACATCTAGATAATAATGAGAAATATACTAAACTATTTCAGACCTTCATTATATATATATATATATATATATATATATATATATATATATATATATATATATATATATATATATATATATATATATATATATATTTATATACATATATATATATATATATATATATATATATATATATATATATATATATATACAATATATACACAATATATATATATATATATATATATATATATATATATATATATATATATATATATATTTGTTTGTTTAGCTATGAAATTGACTAATTTAAGTTAAAATTTAATTTGAAAGATACTAGATCTAGATCTAAATCTAGGGCCTAGATGCAAGCAAGGCATGCCATTATCGTAATTTATTTAGCCAACTGTCGTAAATTATTTGAAATATATAAAATGAGGATAAGAAAGAATACAAACCGGTCATAACGATGGCAAACGGAAATACAGCCACACGACCTAGCGGCTTATATTATATATTTTAACAGTAAATAATTGTGTATAATGATTCTTTTATCTTTAATCTTTTAACTCAAAATATACGTTTAAATTATGTGTTATTTATAATTACTTTTTAAATTTTAGGTGAATGATTTTCTTGTTCCTTGCTTGAATGCTACTAAACACATGGAAGTCTTATCTACTAGAGATGTCTCATAGTGTGTTATAAGGAATCCATCAAAGCCGTAACCATCAAAGCTTAAAATTTCACTGGACACAAGATCATGCAAATTAGCTGAAAACTATCAACGCTACCGTAAATAACATCTTAAAAAAAACATAATATTAGATTAAAGCATTAAAATTTGTAAATGCAAATAAATCAAGTTTTGATTAACTTTAGTTACTATCGTTATTTAAGATGTAAGAAGTGAATGTCTTGGTGCGGTGGTGCTACGCTTTTTTCCAGTAATATTAGGAACACAGTCAAAGTAGTGCTCAACATGTTGTGCCTGTCTAATTATTTTACGTGTTGTTTTATATTGCTTCATATATTATAATGCATACCATACGTTTCTCTTTTTAAATAATATTCTCTATCATCAACATGTTTGTGCCCATAACACATGGGGCAGATGCAGCAGAATCGATACGTTTTCTTGGCATATGAAGGGATAATGTTGTCAGCACTATTTCGAACCGCATTTATTTTTGTTGTTGGATTCAGGAACATTCTGCTAACTTGAAACCGGACTAGAACATCGAAACTTTCGGGTTAATAGTCTAGCATTTTACTCTACACCAGGCCGCACCCTTAAGTTTGCATACTAGGTGTGATTGTATAGCCTAAATAGATTATACTGTTTTTTTCTTAGAGTTATACGATGAAAAGGGGCGGCAGAACTATGTTACTCTCTACCTGGATAACGACATGAATACATTTTTTTAGAATTTTTTAAGTAAGGCTACTTATCCTTCTATGCCATATCTTTAATTTGTATGAACTATTTTTTTCCAGTATTTTCTTTTTATCGAATTAGCGACATATTCTAATAAGCGTCATAAATACATCCAAAATTAAAAACTACCCCAGGCTTTAAATTCATGTTCTGTAAGAGTGCATAACGAGGGTATAGAGGACAAATGCAGTATGTCCACTTTTTAGATCAAATCGATGTACATTTATACTGATACTGTAAAAAATAAAAGCTACAAGAACACTTAAGTACAATGTCAGAAAAGTAGAATGCAAATATTTTATGAATGTTAAACCATTATATTTTGCACTGTTTTAATATTGGAATGTGATTTATTAACTTATTTTCTCAGGATGATTTTTTTTTTTGGAAATACTGTGTTTGTCATCTATACTCTTGATACATTTAATGAAACATATTTTATTTTATAAGACAGGATGAAACCGGCTTTAAAGAACTGGTCCACTGTCCCCACTCAGGCAAAAAAAAAATCAATCATTCTTAAATAAATGAGTTCACCTTCTTTGGTTAGCTGATAGAGTGATCGCTAGTACATGCTATTTGTATAGCTCTTTTTATTATCGATTTACGTTATTATTAAATTTAATTTCTAATCAGAATAAACAATATTTATTTTCGCATTGTCAAATGAGAACAATATAAATAAAATTACGAGATTATCAACAACGACAGGCAAACTTAACCTAACCTAACAAACATAAAGAACAAACAATAATCGTGATGAAAGTAAAAGCTTATAATAATGAAATTAGACGTAGATTTTACACTTAGTAGTTTTTGAAACACGTCTTACAACAGCGGAAATCAGAAATCTTTGTGGCATAAACGGAAAAAAAATATCTTGAGGTTTTTAAAACCGAAAAAGCTCTTAATGTTTTTACAAGATCGTGAAAAATGATTAAGCACAATTTAGAAGCATTACAATTTGAAAACGTAAATAAATGAAGTTTTGATTCGTTTCATTAGGAAGATTAATCGTCTTGACTTTATTTTATTTCCATGATTGTCGATTAATAGGTTTGAAAATACTAAGTAATTTTACAAAATTTTCTTACGTCAAATTTCTTTATTTAGATCGGTGTGCTAATATATGGTTAGCGGAACCTTAAATGTTTAGGTGCTGGTGACATAAATGAGAGAAGTTGAGGTCTTGCTGTGTTGTACTACGCTGATGTACATAATACTTTAAATACTCATAGACTAAAGCAGTAGTCGACGTATCGTGTCGATATAATTATTGTGCATCATGGTTTATAGTATTTAATGAACGTTTAACATGAAACCTGCTTATAAACCGTTCTTAGCTACCATAAAGAAAATAACAATGTTTAACCCTATAATGCATACTTTTGCCATAATTATGGCAACGTACTATTGTGAACACACATAAATCTTTAATTTTACAGATACACATTAACTATAGTGTTGCATCCTTTATTAAAATCTTTAAAAGAAATTTTTGTTTCATTTCCGATGTCACTTTTGTGATAATGTTGACGAGCTGATCACCATGGAGGATGGTATTTTTTAAATATTTTTTTTTTCATACAGTAGGCCTACTTCCTACTTCACTATTAAAAAATTATAATGATACTTCAAAACTATTCTAAATTGTGTATATTGTATTATATGTATGATGTAATATGATTTACATACTTATTTAGATGCAAATGGTTTGTTGCCATATGGAGTCATATTGCAACAGGATTCACTGAATCAGGCTCTGTAGCCAAATGTCAAGAAATACATCTATTTTTTATGTTTTCAGAGATTTTTCAATGTATTTAGTTATAGTCAAAGAAGATAATAATGCTCTTATTACCAATGACTTCCTAAGTTCTTTTGTTGAGAGGATTTTACTGAAAGAATATTTATTTACTAAACTTATCTTTACAATTACCATTAAACTATGTACCAGCTAATCAGTTTACAAAATACAAATAACACAAAGGCAATAGATTACAAAACCACAGAAAAAAATACATTTTTTTACTTTCTCGTATACAGAGTATAGAGAAAATATTGACAGTCCTTCATCACATCCGGGATATAGAGGACTTATTTTAATCATCAAAAATTATAAATCCAGATTCATCAAAATGTTGGCGTTGTATGCGTAATGGGGTTGTAAAAACTGGAATATCAAATTCTGTCCGTGTGTCTGTGTGTGTGTAAAAACGATACCTTGAGTACCGTTACAGCTAGGTTGATAAAATTTCACATATAAGTATTATATCAAAATCGTAGATCTTTTGCGCAAGAAGGGGAATCCGTTTTTGTCTGTCGCACTAAACATGATGAACGTCGTACTTATTTATCTTACCATAGTGCGTACCTTTTTTTTAAGCAGACGTTTTAACGGTACAAATAATGCAGTGCAAAGTGTGACTATGTACTCGATTGTAAAGGCAAGATCGAAGAAACTATTTCTTTTAAAGAGCTTTGTTTGGTTTTATAGCTTCAAAGTTTGCATACCATGACGTTGCATTGCACAACAAATATATTTAAAACAATCAATAACAGATAAGTAGCCAGCTACTAATTGTTCTCTATGTTTACTTCTTTCCGTTTACGGATACGCTTGTAGCATTGAAATTTTTCACTAAATTGAAACAGGCAAAACCTTTAGCGCCCCTGCAGGATTTGATTTGGCACTCTGGACTATCATTTGAGCACTATGGTGTATACATTCGTTTAAAAGAGTGCGATAGACTATGTGAGTGCAAAAGACTATGAATAAATTGGGGTAATATAGCCTTTTACTAAGCTGAAACAGGCGGTTCCGCCGGCGCCTCACCATGGTGTGATTTCGCGCCCTGGGCTAGAATGTGAGACTTTTCGTTTATGTTTGCGTGTTCTTTGTGTTTGAGTTGAGTTTGAGATTTGTTAAGTTTATGTTTTCATTTGGTTTGTTTTCGTTTTTTTGTTTGTGTTTGTGTTTGGTTTTGTGTTTTGTTTGCGGTTTTTTAAGGTGAGTTTTGGTTTTGGTTGGTTGTAGTTAGGGTGGACAATGCCGGTTATATACTGATTACTAAACACACATGTCATTGCCCTTTACAGATAGGATTTTCACAGAGACCAGTGCAATGCACTGCCGGCACGGCTAGTAATGTATACAATTTCGTTTTTCTAATAGGTATTGATAGCCTATGTTGTATAAAATGTGTTTGGTTTTTAGCTGTTTAGCTATTTCTTTGCTTTGTCACTAATATATTTGAATATACAGTAAATCGCTGAAAAATTGATATAGAACTACAAATTTGATATAATACAAATAAAATTTCATCAACCTAGCTGTAACGGCACTAAAGTTGTCGTGTTCTCAGACACACGTACACACATACATATATAGACATACGGACAAAATTGCAAATCTATGTTTTTCCGACTCAGGGAATTACAATACGATTGCAATATTTTCTCTATACTTTGATTACGAGAAAGTTAAATTACAAGTCTACAATTCACTTGCAACGGGTACTGATGGCTTGTTTTTAAATAAAGGCGTGCATTTTTTTTATTACCCATAACATTGGTGCGCATTTAAAACATTTGCATTGGGTCTTCATTTATAAAAAACGGAAATCATAGAAATAATTACTTCATTAACTTGAAGAAATAGGGAACAAACAAACATGGCTCTGATTACGTTAGCATTAGTATTCCTGGGTGTCTGGTCCATATCAGCACAAGGTAAGCTCATAATTTGGGTATCTAATTCTTTAACAAGACATTATCAATGTTGACAATGTTATACTGTGTTTAAACCTAGATCTAGTGTTGAACATTTACAAACAATGTGTACCAATGGGGCGAAGGCAAAGGAAGATAATTTGCATACAAAAAATGTGAAGAACCTACATACATAATGTTCAACCTTTGTTTTTAACACAATCCCTTTTTTTTTTTAAAAATAATATAGAAATCATTTACATTATACAAATCAACCACATATTGTAAATCTACAGAGGCTTAGCTATTGCCTAGTGTTAAGTGTTAAGGTATACAGAACTAGCGCTACCTTAAGTTACAAAACGTATTAGCGTACGTCTATTAAACCAGCAACACATTCATGTATTAAAACTAAAGCCAGCACTAAAGTAGTATTAATATATTCGTCAGAAATTGCGCGAAATCCAATTAGTGCTTATCTGAATAGACATTAACATTGTTCCATATGCAAAGCATATTTTTCAACAAAAAATTAATATTTTACATTTGTGAAATAAGTACACACTTATTGTAATAAGTTGTAATAAGGCTAGAAATATTCAAACAAATAGGGAATACTTTCTAGCAAATTAATAATAAATAGGAGAACACATTTTAAAATTTGATTAACAGAATGTATGTGCTTTAGTGACAGGGATGTTATATTAAATTATATAAATAAACTACTTACGACTAGACTATACACAATTGAAATAATACTTAAAGGCTAATTAATATCAACACTTACAATACTATTTTAATATATGTCTTAACAATCAAGATGGGACATTTTCAACACATGACTATGGGGTGGTCAATATACTTTGTCACGTTTTGTTCCCTCACCCCCCCCCCCCACACCCTCTAAATGTTTACATAAAATTCAGATCCAGACCTTCTACACATAAAGTTATACTCATCCATCCACAACCACACTTCTCATATATATTGCTATTTTGTTTTTAAAACAAAGATTTATTTTGTGAATATTTAAGTCTAATGTAATCTGCAAACAATTAATATAAGCCAATTGATCGATTATTTTATTCCGAATTATAGAATAACTTTTAATAATGCCGAAACGCTTAAACTCAGTGTGTAAACATAATTGTTTGAAAATGTAGAGCAAAAGCGTGTCATCTTACTTTCTGAACTTCCCCAACGCCCCCCCCCCCCCACTCGTTGTACCAAAAGCCGGAATGTCCCCCACACCGTCCAAGTTGGATGTCTTATATGGAAGCCCACTACAGCATTTTGTTCTTCTTTTTATAAGCAACTCATTGATCAGTCATGCAAACCCAAATAAATCAATTGTTTTGTGTGCATCTCTATTAATATTAGAAGTAAGATTTTATCTCAACCCAACATTTACCCTTCTCTTATCTTCTGTTTCTTTTTTTTGAAATTTCTATTAGTTATAACCTTCTATTAATAAAATATAGTTCATTTCACAGAACGCCTATACTGTTTTGATTAGGAATATAATATTAACAAATGATATATTTGATACTCATTAAAACACAAATGTAAATAATATGCATATGGAAGACTTATATTAGTACACAGTTGTGAATATAGCTGCTAAAACAAAAGTTCTTAAGTTTAAATCAGGATCTTGATCCTGTAAGTTATATCGGATTTAGCACAGCTCTACCTGGTACCTGACTATGGTCAAGGACAGTAAAAGCTGACAATGTGCTGACCATTTAATGTATTAGTATTGAGATATACCAAGACCTAAGTGAAATCTACTTCAGGATATGTTTTTTAAATTATTTTTTACTACACCAGTAAAAGTAAATTACTAAATTAGGAGGTAGTAAATATTAGTTTTACACAAGAAGAAGGCTATCAATAAAGCCTGCAGAACTATAGGATTCGGAGAGATGATCAATTTTTACAATGTGTTCTATGAATGCAGCTGTTTCAGAGTATAAGAACATAACCCAAAAATAAATATCGTCTTTTTAATTAAACTAATTCTGTTTACAAACTTTCAGTCATAAATGTATCAATAAAAATATTTCTCTTAATCAAATGAGCAATATTGAGACTATTTATGTAAGGCAGCGTATTTACATTTTTTATTCCTTTTATGATGTAACTAGCTTATTTGTGTGATTTCTGTTGGTTTAAAAAAAAATTCAATTTTCAATTTTATCACAAACTATCTTTGATGAGAATGGAGATAAGATGACCCACTTCTCACAACAGCCAATCAGTATCTCACATATAGTTTTATTATAATAAAAGAATTTCATTTGTTGGTTGTTTTTATTTGTTCAGATATTTTTCATAATTTTCCCTGATCCATGACTGTTACACTTTTCCTGAATGACTCACTTCTTACTTCCTATATTCAACTTCTCGCCCATTTAATGATCTAATCAGAAAATGAGATCACTAGTATCAAATACACCATTAATAATCATAAATTTATATAAATACAAAAGAAGACATGTTGAATCTTATCATATATTATTTTAAAATGATTTATAACTTTCAAATCAAACACAAATTGAATATTATAATAATTTGTTTGCTAGAATGTTTTAATATATGACACTGTGGCGACGCACAGAAAGGGATTGCTGTTATATGTATATGTGTAACAGCAAACGGGTGCATGTCTAATTTTTATTTTTATTCAGTACTGCATAAATCAATAGTACCAAAAGAAGTTAAGAGAGGTTCAGAAGTTACTGTTTTCTGTGATTCTGATCTTGCCGGTGTCCCTGAAAATGGCAGTTATGATGGCATTTTTGCGTTACAGCTAAGATGGAACAAACAATCCTTTTTCCAGTACAGTACCAAGGTAATTTAGGTAGACTGGATGTAAATATTTAAAAAAAAAGATGATTGGTACTTAAGTTTTAATTGCTCTTGAAATCATAATCGATGGAATTGTTAAATAGCAAATATCATACTTGAATATTACGAACACATAGAAGAACATCACATATAAATGTAAAGAATGGACTTAAAAGTAAACATAAACTTGTATATATATATATATATATATATATATATATATATATATATATATATATATATATATATATGTGTGTATGTGTGTGTATGTGTGTGTGTGTGTGTTTGTGTATGTGTGTGTAAGTTTATGTTTCTTGTAATATGTTCGGAAGTTATTAAAACTAACGGAGTAACAAACATTAAACAACGTATTTAAAATTGTTTTTAAGAGAATAAATGTTTTGGGTTCAACAGCTATTACAAAAAACTTAGGATGAACAAAATAGTATACTATGCAGGTGTATGGGAATACTTTTCTGTAGTATTTAAGATATTAAAATAATACAATAATTTCATCAAAGTATGTTTATTCACGTGAATGTTTTATTGTACGTTGTTATTTTTCCATAGCCTCCTTATGAAAAAACATATGATATAAGCTATTGGTGGCGTACTAGGGTTTCTGGACAGGATCCCAAAAACAGATTAGGATTTTTCGATAGTAAAATATTCAGGCTGGAAATCGATGTGGTAAAAATCACTCCCGATGACGAAGGCGAGTTTTGCTGCTCTAGCTACATCGTCAAGGACAGAAAAATACAATTGGCTTCGGAACGTTGTGAGGACGTTATAGGTTGGTTTCTTTTATTAGGATGTGTTTTGTTAGTACCAATTTTCTTATTTTTATAATATTATTAAATAAAATTTAAATTTACATAAAACCCCAAAAAAAAGCTTTTAAAGAAATTGGAATTTAAAATAATATGTAACATATTGGTATATTTCATTTTTATTCTAAGTGTATCAAAAAGTTTTTGAACATATACTTTATCGTTTAATTGAAACAAGTGACTAAAATTCATATTTTTTTCTTTCTTTGATTAATTACTTTTGGATTTTTCTTAATGTCTACCAATATCATGATTTGTCTTATTCGGAGTGTCCTTTTTTAAATTTAAATTTAAAAACAAAATACATCAATATACATATATACATATACACACACACACATATATATATATATATATATATATATATATATATATATATATATATATATATATATAATTGAAATGTTATGATGTTATGCTGAGTTTAAACTTAGGATCATTGTGTTTTCCTTTTTTCAAATATTTACAGTTACACATCACTCCATATTAGAAGGAATGGTAGATCCACATTTTCCATCAGTCTTGAATTTGACTTCATGTACCCCTGAGTTCGCAGGAATTCCTGCTACAGCAACAGAGATGGAAAACATGTCGTTCTTCTGGCAAAATAAAGATTTCTATCCGAACGAATATTTTTTGTATACATTAAGAACGTATTCGTATCCTGGTCAGGTGAGTGCATGGTTAAAAAACATTTAAAATCAGTATCACTACAGATTATATTTTAAGCTTTACCTAAACAAACGAGTTTGATAAATTAGTATAAACTTATATTTGTATTACTTGTTCATATCTAATATACTTTTTTTTTTACTTTTGTTTAACTTTTCCAATATTTTAAAATAAAATATTTTTAGTATTTTATTTTAATAACCTAACCGTTTGACATTCCTTGATAATCTACCACCTTTTCCCCCTTTTATCCACCACTTTTATTATTTCTTTCACAACTACATTGTAAACATATTGCCGTCCAGCAATACACCTGCTTATCTAATAAATTAAAACAATACCATTATTACAGTAGCGTACGAAGATTGGGTGGGGGGACGTGTTGGTGTGATCAAAAGAAAAAACAAATTATCCCCCCTGGTGCTAACAACCCTAGCTACTGGTCACTATTGTCCTGTCAGAGCGGTCAATCTCTTTGAACGTGTCACCTACTGTCCATCCCTACGGTGTACACTGTAATTATCTAGTGAATGGATGTTTGTGGAATTCTGGCCTAACACCCAACTTCGCTTGTCCTCATTCATATTTCAATGCGTCAAATTTGTTTTTCTAACAATAAAAGTCGATTTTGGTTTGGCATTGTTCATCCGATAGCCATGAAACTTTGGAGAGTTCAATATACCACTCTAGGGATGGGTTCTGTAAAAAAATAATTTTTAATTTCGCAAGGGCGGCGCCAAGGGAGGGTCCGATTTTTCTCTATTTACGGTATATAAAAATAATGAAAGTGACACCGTTTATCCGATAGGCATGAAACTTTGGGGAGTTCATTATAAAACTCTATAAAACTCTAGGGAAGGGTTCTGTAAAAAAATCATTTTTAATTTCGCAAGGGCGGCGCCACGGGAGGGTGCGATTTTTCTCTATATACGGTTTATAAAATAAGTCAATTTTGATGTGACACCGTTATCCGATAGCCATGAGACTTTGGGGGAGTTGATTAGGACAATTCAGGGAAAGTTTCTGAAAAAATTCTTTTTTAATTTCGCAAGGGCGGCGCCACGGGCGGCTGCAATTTTTCTCTATATACGGTTTATAAAATTTCGGGTTCACACCGTCCATCCGTGTACCATGAAACTTCGGGGAGATGATTAGATCACTCAATGGTAGGGTTCTGCAGAAAAATATTGTTTAATATTGCAAGGGCGGCGATTTTTTTTTCTCTATACACGGTATATAAAAAATAAAACTCGGATGCGGTTCATGAAACTTTAGGGAATAGATGAGAATACTCCCGAGAATATTTCTGCGAAAAAGAAAACTAAAGTTTCTTACGGGCGGCGCCATATAGGGTACAACTTTCGTCAATACACGGTTTTTAGAGCGACTAAGTTGGAACTTGGCATCCGTTAAACGAGCGTCCTGCATAGCGAGTAAGGGGTACTACTATATTCAGCGGTAAAACTACAACAGGCTTCTAAAAATAACTTTGTAACGCTAGGAAATCCTTCTGTACAGTTTCGTCACCTTGTGAAAGATGAAAAAATAACTTTTGAATATGAGAAGCCTACTGTAGAGTTTCGTCACTTTGTGAATGATGCAATAAGCATATATTGTTAGACAATTCAGTCAGAAATTGAGATCGAGCGTCTAATAATAGACCATTAGTAACCCTAGCATATTGCATCAGTAAAATCCTGTTCATTTGTGTCAGTTAAGCGAATGACGAAATCTGCATCATTTTAACAGGATACTATTTGGCACGATGGCGCCTGTTAGTTTTAAGGAGTCACGGGTCGAACGCCGCGCCTATGCGGTAGTGTAATCGGGGGCTGGGGGCCCTGAGAGCGCCCCTCTACGTCTCTGACACAGAGGCGGTCACCGAAGTGTGTTGTACCATATTATTTCGGTGAGTGATTAATGTACACTCAAGGTTTTCATGCGGTAGTGTAGGTAAACCCGTGTCCTGATATTTATGATCCAAGAACAGGCATTGTTTACATTTAAATAACTCATTTTTAGAAAAGAAGGTCACGCGTCTAAGAACATATAATTATAATTGATAACGCGTTGGTGAAATCCTAATATATTTCGTCAAACTTTCTTCTATCCCCGCGGCTACGCGCGGGGGTCGGGTACGCTAGTATATATATATATATAAATATAAATAAATATATATATATATATATATATATATATATATATATATATATATATATATATATATATATATATATATATATATATACATATAAATATGTCGCTCCAACTATCCCGAAAACTGGTATACGCCTCTTCACCATTAAATCAATATCTATCTACTTTTAGCACAGAAACCCCAATCTAGTACAATACCCAGACGTAAATCTAATCAAACCTAGAGGAAAAGATCATTGGCACGTGCGACCCGTTTATCAACAGTTGAAGCCCAACATGAGAATGGGCACGCTCGGAACGGGGCTTCTTTTGTTAATTTATGGCCTACTACCCCAAGACGCTGGCTGGTACTGTTGCAGTGTAACTTACTTTGACGAAGCTGATGCCAAACGTTTAGCCCACAGGTGTCATTATTTATCAGGTTAGAAGCCGCCTCTACAAAATATTATTCCGTATTATTAGACCAATGTAAAAGAAACAAATGGCTTTTAATATAAGCTACTTTTAACGTAAGAGAGTCTACATCATCTCGCTGACCCTAAGATAAGAGAGTGCTATGCTGCCTGTAAATTAAAATATTATAATGCAACACTACTTTATTATGTACGATTATATGTAGATGATCATAGAATAGCTTTTAGGACAACCAGAAAAATTCAGAATTTATAACATGCAGGTAAACAAACGAAAATCACTTTTTCAGGATTGAACATTTTCGTCCATTTATATTATAGTCTGTCGTTATGTTTAAGAAAATAAACTGCAAACGGAAATTGATTGTGTGATATAATGGAAAACAACATGAACAATTATATTTAGACATGGCTTTAAATGGCTGAAGCAGAGCCTAGCCGGAAACGGCTAGTGTTGTATAATACACTTTAACACTTAACTTGACTTGAAGAATAATAATGCACTTGACAATTGCAGGCGGATGTAATATTTTGTAGTTAAACACAAATATTAAATTAAATTATTTTCTTCTAAGATAGCATCATCTTGTGATATTATTCCTATTATATTAAAATGTCTAATGCATCTTCATGATATGAACTATATGTATCATGTTGTGTATAGCTTCACGTATTGAAGTCAGTTTTAACTCCAAAAACGGAAGCTCAATCAAGATAGTTACCGAGAGTCTAATCTTCGGGTTGCTGATTATTTCATGGACTGTGCTACACATTTATAGGGGTAATATATACTATTTTGATGTTATAATCAACACTTTGATATATATTTGTATATATATATATATATATATATATATATATATATATATATATATATATATATATATATATATATATATATATATATATATATATATATATATATATATATATAATTAAATAAATAAATAAATATAATATATATATATATATATATATATATATATATATATATATATATATATATATATATATCTATATCTATATCTATATCTATATCTATATCTATATCTATATCTATATCTATATCTATATCTATATCTATATCTATATCTATATCTATATCTATATCTATATCTATATCTATATCTATATCTATATCTATATCTATATCTATATCTATATCTATATCTATATCTATATCTATATCTATATCTATATCTATATCTATATCTATATCTATATCTATATCTATATCTATATCTATATCTATATCTATATCTATATCTATATCTATATCTATATCTATATCTATATCTATATCTATATCTATATCTATATCTATATCTATATCTATATCTATATCTATATCTATATCTATATCTATATCTATATCTATATCTATATCTATATCTATATCTATATCTATATCTATATCTATATCTATATCTATATCTATATCTATATCTATATCTATATCTATATCTATATCTATATCTATATCTATATCTATATCTATATCTATATCTATATCTATATCTATATCTATATCTATATCTATATCTATATCTATATCTATATCTATATCTATATCTATATCTATATCTATATCTATATCTATATCTATATCTATATCTATATCTACATCTACATCTACATCTACATCTACATCTACATCTACATCTATATCTATATCTATATCTATATCTATATCTATCTATCTATCTATCTATCTATCTATCTATCTATCTATCTATCTATCTATCTATCTATATATATATATATATATATATATATATATATATATTATATATATATATATATATAAAAGCAATGTATGTTTGTGTGTTTGTGTGTCCTTTATGCATTACTACACCCCTCATCACATCGCCGTGAAACTTTGGAAAGTTGTTGAGAATATTCCTGGGGAGGTTTCTGCGAAAAAAAATATTTCAAACTCGCAGGGGTGGCGCCCCCACAGGGCGCGATTTGTTTTTTTCTATATACGGTATATAAAAATAAAAGTCGATTTTGGTTTGGCATCGTTCATCCTATAGCCATGAGACTTTGGGGAGTTCATTATACCACTCTATGGAAGGGTTCTGTAAAAAAATAATTTTTAATTTCGCAAGGGCGGCGCCACGGGAGGGTCCGATGTTTCTCTATATACGGTATATAAAAATAAAAGTCTATTTTGATTTCACACTGTTCATCTGATAGGCATGAAACTTTGGGGAGTTGATTAGAACACTCTAGAGAAGGGTTCTGTACAAAAATCATTTTTAATTTCGCAAGGGCGGCGCCACGTGAGGGTGCAATTTTCTCAATATACGGTATATAAAAACAATAAAAGTGAATTGCCGTTACACCGTTCACACGATCGCCATGAAACTTTAGGAAGTTGTTGAGAATATTCCGAAAAAAATATTTCAAATTCGCAGGGGTGGCGCCCCGGCAGGGCGCGATTTGTTTTTTTCAATATACGGTATATAAAAATAAAAGTCTTTTTTTATTTCACACTGTTCATCCGATAGGCATGAAACTTTGGGGAGTTGATAAGAACACTCTAGAGAAGGGTTCTGTACAAAAATCATTTTTAATTTCGCAAGGGCGGCGCCACGGGAGGGTGCGATTTTTCTCTATATACGGTATATAAAAACAAAAGTCTATTTTGATTTCACACTGTTCATCCGATAGGCATGAAACTTTGGGAAGTTGATTAGAACACTCTAGAGAAGGGTTCTGTACAAAATAATTTTTAATTTCGCAAGGGCGGCGCCACGGGAGGGTGCGATTTTTCTCTATATACGGTATATAAAAATAATAAAAGTGAATTGCCGTTACACCGTTCACACGATCGCCATGAAACTTTAGGAAGTTGTTGAGAATATTCCTGGGGAGGTTTCTGCGAAACAAATATTTCAAATTCGCTCGCAGGGGTGGCGCCCCGGCAGGGCGCGATTTGTTTTTTTCTATATACGGTATATAAAAATAAAAGTCTTTTTTTATTTCACACTGTTCATCCGATAGGCATGAAACTTTGGGGAGTTGATAGGAACACTCTAGAGAAGTGTTCTGTACAAAAATAATTTTTAATTTCGCAAGGGCGGCGCCACGGGAGGGTGCGATTTTTCTCTATATACGGTATATAAAAATAAAAGTCTATTTTGATTTCACACTGTTCATCCGATAGGCATGAAACTTTGGGGAGTTGATTAGAACACTCTAGAGAAGTGTTCTGTACAAACATAATTTTTAATTTCGCAAGGGCGGCGCCACGGGAGGGTGCGATTTTTCTCTATATACGGTATATAAAAATAATAAAAGTGAATAGCCGTGACACCTTTCACACGATCGCCATGAAACTTTAGGAAGTTGTTGAGAATATTCCTGGGGAGGTTTCTGCGAAAAAAATATTTCAAATTCGCAGGGGTGGCGCCCCAACATTGCGCGATGTTTTTTTTTCTATATACGGTATATAAAAATAAAAGTCGATTTTGGTTTGGCACCGTTCATCCGATAGCCATGAGACTTTGGGGAGTTCATTATACAACTCTAGGGAATGGTTCTGTAAAAAAATAATTTTAAATTTCGCAAGGGCAGCGCCACGGGAGGGTCCGATTTTTCTCTATTTACGGTATATAAACATAATAAAAGTGAATTGCAGTGACACCGTTTATCCGATAGGCATGAAATTTTGGGGAGTTCATTATAAAACTCTAGGGAAGGGTTCCGTAAAAAAATCATCTTTAATTTCGCAAGGGCAGCGCCACGGGAGGTTGCGATCTTTCTCTATATACGGTTTATAAAAATAAGTCGATTTTGGTGTGACACCGTTATCCGATAGCCATGATACTTTGGGGGAGTTGATTAGAACAATTCAGGGAAGGGTTCTGTAAAAGAAATCCTTTTTTAGTTTCGCAAGGGCGGCGCCACGGGCGGCTGCTATTTTTCTCTATATACGGTTTATAAAATTTCGGTTTCACACGGTTCATCCGTGTACCATGAAACTTTGGGGAGATGATTAGATCACTCAATGGTAGGGTTCTGCAAAAAAAATATTGCATAGCGAGTAAGGAGTACTACTATATTCAGCGGTAAAACTATAACAGGCTCCTAAAAATAAATTTGTAACGCGAGTAAATCCTTCTGTACAGTTTAGTCACCTTTCGAAAGATGAAAAAATAACTTTTTGAATTTGAGGAGCCTACTGTAGAGTTTCGTCACTTTGCGAATGATGCAATAAGCATCTATTATTAGACAATTCAGTCAGAAATTGAGATCGAGCATCTAATAATAGACCATTAGTAACGCTAGCATATTGCATCAGTCACATTGATATTTAAAATACGTCAAATAATTTTTTTACGTGTTAAAGAAAAAAATCCTGTTCATTTGTGTCACTTTAGCGAATGACGAAAGCTGCATCATTATTAACAGGATGCTATTTGGCACGCTGGCGCCTTTTAGTTTTAAGGAGCTAGGGGTCGTACGCCGCGCCTATGCGGTAGTGTAATCGGAGGGTGGGGGCCCTGAGAGCGCCCCTCTACGTCTCTGACACAGAGGCGGTCACCCAAGTGTGTTCTACCATATTATTTCGGTGAGTGATTAATGTACACTCAAGGTTTTCATGCGGTAGTGTAGGTAAACCCGTGTCCTGATATTTATGATCCAAGAACAGGCATTGTTTACATTTAAATAACTCATTTTTAGAAAAGAAGGTCACGCGTCTAAGAACATATAATTATAATTGATATCGCGTTGGTGAAATCCTAATATATTTCATCAAACTTTCTTCTATCCCCGCGGCAACGCGCGGGGGTCGGGTACGCTAGTATATATATATATATATATATATATATATATATATATATATATATATATATATATATATATATATATATATATATATATACATTTTTAAAGCATGACAAAAGTGTCATCCCGATGGCAAACGGAATGACAGACATACTACCTAGCAGCTTCTATTATAGATTTAAACCAATGTAGGTTGAATGCAGTAAATAATTGTGTATCCTGCTTCTTTAACGTTTAATCTTTTAGCTCAAAATACACGCTTAAACTATGTATTTTTTATAACTGTTTTTTTTTAATTTTAGGTAAATAGTTTACTTGTTCCTCGCTTAAACGCCACTAAACAGATGGAAGTCGTATCTACTAGCGATTACACATATTGTGTTATAAGGAAACCATCAAGTTCTAACCATCAAAGCATCGAAATTCATTGTGCACAAAATCATAAACATTAGCTAAAAATAAACATCGCTATTGTTAATAGTACCTTACAAAATAATATAATATAAACGCATTAAAATTTCTTAAAGCATAAAACTCAAGGTTGGTTAACTTCATTTACCGTCATTTTTTTAAATTTCTTACCATGGACATCTATTCCATACAAATTTGTTATATCACGTTTACTTTGATTTACCTGCCGGTAGCATTGATGTAAGAAGTTAATGTTTCGCTGTGGTGGTACGTCGCTGTTGTACAAGTATTTAAAAAAAAATATTCAAAGTAATGCTCAGCTTGTTGTGCAGGCCTAATTATTTTACATCTTGTTTTATATTGTTGAATGTATTATAATTATACGTGTCTCCTTTTAAATGATATTCTCTACCATCAACATTTTTGTGCCCATAACACAGTAGGCTGATGAAGCAGAATCCATATTTTTAGTTATCTTGGCTTATGAAGGGATAGTGTGGTCAGCACTATTCCGAGCCGCCTGAATTTCTGCGTGGACTCAAGAACATTCTACAGACTTGAAACTGGAATCGAACATCCAGACTTTCGGGTTAACAATCTAGCACTTTACACCAGGCTGCGTATGTATATTGTGTGTGAATGCATAGCCTGAAAAGAAAAAAAAATATGTCTATAAATATTTGTTATTCTTCAAAATCAAATTAGGACAAAATACACATTATTATGTTGTTAAATATTAAGTTTTTTTTTTAATTTTCAAATGTTTAATTTTTTTTAATCGTGATCTTAAATATATTTCTTTACAATAGTAACTGCGGTAATTTTCAAGGACATGACAATTTTGAACTATATTTTGTTACTTTTGCTGCTTATATATATATATATATATATATATATATATATATATATATATATATATATATATATATATATATATAATAGCCTCCTTTGCTTATATAGAGATGTTATATTTTGGGTGATGCCTATATAAATATATATACATACATATATATATATACATATATTCCACTGGCTGTTGGAAATCTGCCATGTCGACGCTGCGATTTTATTTCGTGAGTCTCACCCCGAACAAGCGAAGATCAGTCTAGCTCAGTTCAAGTCCAAATTGATTGTTCAACTTATAGCTGAAGCTGGTAGATCACTTGTTGAGAAACCTGTGGATATTGCCCTAGCCCAGCAACCACAGCCAAGTGTGAATTTGGTTACTGACAATCGAACCATTCGGCTAGCCGCTATATTACATATCCCTATGTCGGCTAAAAAAGACCGTAATTGTCATGTCTGTAGTAAACCAGGTGCTGGCAAAAGAACCAGAAATGTATGTGCAGATTGTCCTTTTCAACCATTTTTATGTAAGGAGCCCTGATTTAGAAATTAGCATACTAAAAGTAACTATAAATCTTAGTATGCTAGTTGTTGTCATAAACTGTCTCACATATCATTGGGCATCTGACTTAGCAGCCAATCATAATCATATCATAAACCGTCCAACTGTCCAATCAGGATTCAGGGACTAGCCGGAGATATGCAGAGAACATGTGCATTTAAGGGGAAGGAAATCCGAAAACTCTCTCTCACTTTTGAACTGACTGGCGACTGTGTCTACCTGTAGTTGCGCCCCTTGTGGCGCTTTGGCGGACTATTATTTGTTTAGCTGCTGGCGACATCAATAAGAGAAGTGGAGGTCTTGCTGTGTTGGTACTTCGACTAATCACAGACAAAAGCAGCAGTCGATGTATCGTGTCGATATAATAATTGTGCATCATGTTTTATAGTTAAAATAATATTTTAAACTTAAATACACTTTTTCCACAAAGGACGAATTACACTATGACCTAAATTAGCTAGATTTAGATAAAAGCACTGTTACATCGGACGAAAATAATAGAAATTATTTTATTTTTAAATACCATTGAGTAGAGGGTTTTTAATGGAAACATCTAAGGCACTTAATCAGTATAGGAATTTAATATGTTGTTGTGTTGAATAATATTTTTTTATAATTTGGATTTTATTTCTCTTATAGTTATTGGAAGCCTATGTAATATTAAATGTGTTTGGTTTTTATCTATTTAGCTTTTTTTCCAATAATATAGTTGAAGTGTAGTAAAGCACACTGTCATTTGACCAATAACTATATTAAATAATATTTTTCTCAAACACGTATATCATTTTAAAAAATATAATCCTAAACAAGTCACGTGTAACGGGTACTGATTGCTTGCTTTTAAATAAAGGCGTGCATTTTCGTGTTACCCATAAAATTGGTGCGCATTTAAAACAACTTTACGTTGCGTCTTCGAATTCAAGATTAAAATAAACCGGGAGTGATCTCCCCTAAACTTTCTCGAATATTCTTACATAAAATAACAGGGGATGGGAACTCGGGCTATAGACATGATTTTTAATCCATTTTAAATACTTAAAGTTTTAAAAATAGAATAAAATCTCGTAGACAAATTAATTGCACACCAAGTGAACGCGAAATAAAAAAGCGCATAATAGTGCGCAATATTATTATTACTTTTAAAATTTACATTAGCTTTTTGAGAAATCGGAAGTAGCGTAAAGTACTACTTCCAGTCAACGGAAATGACTCAAAATTTAATAGAAGGTAGAGAATTAGATCTTTTACTTACGTATGAAATTTCATTTATCTATCTGAAATAGTACTCAAGTTATAGGCTTTTGAAAAATTCAAAGTAGGAAAAGTACCACTTCCCGTTATCGGAAATCGCTCAAAAGTTGATACGGATCTACGATTTTGATTAAATACTTATATATGAAATTTCATCAACCTAGCTGTAACGGTACTCAAGTTATCGTGTTTACACACGGACACACACACACACACACACACACACACACAGACACACAGACATACGGACAAGATTGCAAAATTATGTTTTTCCGTATCAGTGAGATGCAAAACGTCGAGATTTGCAAAAATCTCGATTTTTTTTTTTTTGCACGATTACAAGACTTTCTCTATACTTCGTATATACGAGAAAGTAAAAACGGAAATAACAAAACATAAGTACTTTATAAACATGAAGAGATAGGGAACAAGCAAACATGGCTCTGATTACGGTAGCATTAGCATTCCTGGGTGTCTGGTCCATATCAGCACAAGGTAAGCTCATAATTTAGGTCTTTTATTCTTTGACTTGACATTACCACTGTTGATTATGCCATACTGTATTTAAATCTAGATCTAGTGTTGAACTTTAATAAGTAATGTGTACCAATGGGGCTAACGGAAGATAACTTGCATACAAAAATGTCAGTAACCTCCTGAAATAATGCTCAATCTTTGTTTTTAACACAATCGCTTATAAATTTGAAAATAATATGAAAACCTTCGCATCCTACAAATCAAAAAGATATTGTAATTCTATTGAGGTTCAGCTATAACCTAGGGATAAGGTATACTGAACTATCGTTAAATTTAAATAGAGTTAGAAAACATATTAGCGTACGTCCAATGAACCAGCAACACATGTATGATATACAGTATTAAATTTAAGGTAAGCATTAAATTACACTTAATATATCCACCAGATTATGCGCGACATCCAATTAATGCTTCTCTAAATAGACTTGAAAATCGTTCCATTTGTTTCTAACAAGAAAGCATTTTTTTAAATACATATTTTACATTTGTGAAATAAGTATGGAAGTAGTGGGTAAAAAGTCACAAATTTCATTTTTTGGACCTGGGGATGTAAATTGCTAACCTTTTACAATGCTAATGCACCAGATACTAGTTCCACATTTCAGATAACTGTAAGCAGAACCGTTTGGAATCACTGTTCGCAGTATGCCCATGACAGACTTGCAAAATGGTGATTTAGAATTGTGACATTTTACCCAGTGCGGGGTCGAAATGTCACATAATTGGGGTAAAAAGTCACGCACTTTCAAATGTTATATATTTGAATCTAATTGATCCGAAAATACATTTCTTTGCTGTTGAATATAATTATTACAAACTTTACATAAAATTTAATTGAAACAGTAAGTGATTTTTTTTACTGTGGACACGGGAAGATATAACACAGTGCCATAAGTAGGACAGTGGCCAAAATAAAATGTAAAGCTGTCTTTCAGTTAACATTTAAAGAATATATAGACTGCATATTTCACGATGTCTTCAATTGTCATGGCAACTCTTGATGCGTTTTGTCCCAGAAATGTCAGACTTTGTCAGCAAAGTAATGATGTCTGTCTTATTCACAGACCATACTTCGTCAGTTTCGAAGTTTATGAATTTGTTTTTCACATTTTAACTTCATTTAAGTTTTTCAACTTCAAATTCCCCTTATTCGTCCATCAGATTGTTAACAAGTTTACATTTGTTTTGTTGAATGCCTGTGCGTGACTGAGTGATGTGGCCTCCGGACTTCTCAGAGATAGCTTGTCCTTGTGACGTTGCCTGAATGCCTTCAGCCAATCCTCTCCTACAGTTAGGCCATAGTAGATTGAAGAGGCTTTAATGACGTAGTTCAGCAAAACTGTTCTTGTTCATCTGAGCAGATGCGCTTCTTTTGCGTACTGAAGCCAAAAGTTGCCTTTCTCAATGTTGCCGTCTGTTTTGTGCAGCTTTACAGTCGGATGCAGCTTTACGGAGCGGCTTTCCTTATAAAAAGCCCGGCTGCAACTGCCATTTCAGTGGCATGTTTCGTATATGCCCCTCGTGTTTTCTTGCGCTGGTATTGTCTCGGCATGATTCTGTGAAGAAAAAAAGCTAGTTGAACGCCTTTGAATAAATTCAAAAATACAATGTAAACACACAAAATTCAATGATTGCATATGTAATGATTGGAAGTAAAAACAATCAATCCAGACTGACGCTATTATGACAAGAGAAAACAATCATTGTTTGAAAACACTCAAAAAATAAACGATGCAAGCATACTTATAGGATTTAGTTAGGCTAGGTTTGCCTGTTCTCAATACTGGGACATAGGCCGCTGACAAGAGCTTTCCATACGTCTTTGTCCTGGACTAGTCTCTCCAACTGTCCCCAGGTGTATCCGATCTTCTTGGTGTCTTCTTCCAGGTCGCGCCTCCAGGTTTTTCTTGGTCTGCCTCTTCTCCTCCTGCCTTGTGGATTACAGTTGAGGGCCTGTCTTGATATGCTGGATACATTTTCTCTGGAGGATCTCTTCTTCAACTGGCAGTTGATTTGTCTGTTGCCATAGAACATCATTTCTGATGGTTTTAGGCCAGCGAGTTCGCAGGATCTTTCTGAGACATGCATTTATAAATTATTGTATGTTCTTCTTATTTATAGCAGTTATTCTGCATGTCTCAGCTCCATAGAGTAAAACAGGTTTTACTAGCGTGTTGAAGATCCGGAATTTTTTTTCCAAGGGTTAAATCTCCAGAATCCCCAAACATTTTTTTAGTTGATTGAAGACTGCTCTTGCCTTGCCCGTCCTTATTTTTATGTCTGCTTCTGTCCCACCCTGCTTACCAACAATACTTCCAAGGTAGGTGAATTTATCTACTTCTTCTAGGGCTTCTTTTGCTAATGTTATAGGGTTGTTTTTTAATGCATTGACTTTGAGAACGTTACTTTTCCTTCTGTGGATGTTCAGGCCCAGGCATGTAGAGAAATTAGCAACCCTGTTGCATTTATCCTGCATTTGCTGTTGTGTGTGAGAAATATGGACCAGGTCGTCAGCAAAGTCAAGGTCATCCAGCTGGCTCCACAGTGTCCACTGTATACCGTTTCGCGTTTTCTCTGTGGAAATCTTCATAATTCAGTCTATGGCCAGCAGGAACAGGAATGGTAAAAGGAGGTAACCCTGCCTTACCCCGTTCCGTACTGAGAAGTACTATGTAGTCTGTTGACCATGCACTACTCTACATTTCAGACCTTCATATGAAGACATAATAATGTTGAGTATTTTCTGTGGCACCCCGTAGTGTGTCAACAATTTCAACATTGACTGCCTATCCAGGCTATCAAAAGCCTTCTCATATTCTATAAAATTAATATAAAGAGATGAGTTCCACTCTTTGGTCTGTTCAATGATGATGCGCAGGGTAGCAATTTGGTCTACGCATGAACTGTCCTTCATAAAGCCCGCCTCTTGATCTCGAAGCTGGGGATCTATCACTTCCTTCATTGTGTTTGATAATATTCTGTTGAAGATTTTGCCCAGAATGGATAAAAGTGTTATCCCTCTATAGTTATAGCATGCACTAAGATCGCCTTTCTTTTGAAGTTTTATGAGTAGTCCCTCCTTCCACTCCTCTGGTATTTGTTCATCTTCCCAGATTTTCTTGAAGATTGTGTATAGTAGTATGGTGCTAGTTTCTATATCTGCTGTCAGTTCTTGTGCCGGTATACCATCTATTCAGGAGCCTTCCAATTTTTCAGCTTCTTTATAGCTTTATGTATCTCATCTTTTGAAGGTGGGTTGCAGTTGGTGGTATGTCTTGCGTGCACTCTGGTGTTGGTCTATTCAGTAGTTCTTCAAAATGTTCTGCCCATCTCTTCATCTATCCTTCCGCATCAGGTATTGTCTTTTCATCTTTGGTCTTCACTGGCCTCTCTGGCTTACTGTACTTACCAGATATCTTCTTAATTGTATTGTACACGTCCCTAATATTACCATGTGCTTCTTCTGCTTCTCTTGCCAGCAGTTCCAAATAACTCCGTTTCTCTTTCCTTATGCGTTTCTTAACATTTTTTTGTTTCGGTGTATTCTTCCAGTGCTTTTAATTTAGCGGCCCGTGTGCGGCTGTTGTTTAATGTTGCTTTCTTTCTTTTTCTCTCTTCAATAATTTTCACGGAATCTGCTGAAATCCATTCCTTCGTTTGTCTTTTGATAGGGCCTAATTATAGGATTCCGTTGATTAAATTCCCCACTTTGTCATGAAAACAAGAACATGAGGTTCTGAACTCAGTTCCGATAACGATAGTTAAAACAGGAAGTAAACTCCAAGCAGGGTATACTACCAAAAACCATTATTTTCTTGAAGGAATAAAAAGTATGTTCTTCAAATACTTGCTGTGCCTTTTCGCTACTTTGTATTTTCACCCACTACTCCCCTAAAAAGTTCGATAATTATATTAATTTAATTAGTAAGTTAATTCCATCTATGACTAATGACACTTTTGGCTCTACTAATTCATAAATAATCCCCATTATTTAAGATTAGGAGTATACTAAGTAACATATTAAGAAAATTAAGGAGAAACAAAATAAGTAAGCTCTTTACTATTACTCTTCGATGCTGTTATTTCTATTTCTATTCTTAGAGGGCTCAAAATACTATAAGACTAATACTGTACTAGATCTGATTAAACTTAAATTTTTGGATAATAGTCAATGCACTTTCTGTAACATATATTTAAACTAAATTTAATTTTTACAATTTCAAAGTATAGCCTTACTCAAATAACACGGATCACCGGCTCAGGAGTGGTGCTCCCATTAGCCAGGCCGGCCTCAGCGCATCGTACTCCGACTAACTGGCTATTAGTATGAGCTGTGGGCAGCCCGAAGATGTCGGTTTGAATAGTGCGCTTCGGTCGCTTCCCTCCGTGGTTTCTCACTAGGCTTGCCTTCCCCATCACCCGATGCAGGACATCGTCCCACCATCGTGATACCCAGCTTGATCGTGGACGGCCTTCAGC